>NC_072739.1:120783797-121089669 GCF_026930045.1 Uloborus diversus
AAGGCAGTCGGTTTCATGGTAATACGGCTCTCACTGTGTGGAGAAAGGCAGTCGATTTCGACGTAATCCGACTGTCACTGTGAGAAGAAAGGCAGTCGGTTTCATGGTAATACGGCTGTCACAGTGTGGAGAAAGGCAGTTGATTTCGACGTAATCCGACTGTCACTGTGAGAAGAAAGGCAGTCGGTTTCATGGTAACACGGCTGTCACTGTGTGGAGAAAGGCAATAGATTTCGTCTTAATCCGGCTGTCACTGTGAGAAGAAATGCAGTCGGTTTCATGGTAATACGGCTGTCACTGCGTGGAGAAAGGCAGTCGATTTCGTCGTAACAATGCTGTCACTGTGAGAAGAAAGGCAGTCGGTTTCTAGGTAACACGGCTGTCACTGTGTGGAGAAAGGCAGTCGATTTCGTCGTAATCCGGCTGTCACTGTGTGAAGAAAAGCAGTCGGTTTCTAGGTAATACGGCTGTCACTGTGTGGAGAAAGGCAGTCGATTTCGTCGTAATGAGGCTGTCACTGTGAGAAGAAAGGCAGTCGGTTTCTAGGTAACACGGCTGTCACTGTGTGGAGAAAGGCAGTCGATTTGGTCGTAATCCGGCTGTCACTGTGAGAAGAAAGGCAGTCGGTTTCTAGCTAACACGGCTGTCACTGTGTGGAGAAAAGCAGTCGATTTGGTCGTAATCCGGCTGTCACTGTGAGAAGAAAGGCAGTCGGTTTCAAGGTAACACGGCTGTCACTGTGAGAAGAAAGGCAGTCGGTTTCAAGGTAACACGGCTGTCACTGTGAGAAGAAAGGCAGTCGGTTTCTAGGTAACACGGCTGTCACTGTGTGGAGAAAGGCAGTCGATTTGGTCGTAATCCGGCTGTCACTGTGAGAAGAAAGGCAGTCGGTTTCAAGGTAACACGGCTGTCACTGTGTGGAGAAAGGCAGTCGATTTCGTCGTAACACGGCTGTCACTGTGAGAAGAAAGCAGTCGGTTTCAAGGTAATACGGCTGTCACTGTGTTGAGAAAGGCAGCCGATTTTGTCGTAATCCGACTGTCACTGTGAGAAGAAAGGCAGTCGGTTTCAAGGTAACACGGCTGTCACTGTGTGGAGAAAGGCAGTCGATTTCGTCGTAACACGGCTGTCACTGTGAGAAGAAAGTCAGTCGGTTTCAAGGTAATAAGGCTGTCACTGTGTGGAGAAAGGCAGTCGATTTCGTCGTAACACGGCTGTCACTGTGAGAAGAAAGGCAGTCGGTTTCAAGGTAACACGGCTGTCACTGTGTGGAGAAAGGCAGTCAATTTTGTCGTAATCCGGCTGTCACTGTGAGAAGAAAGGCAGTCGGTTTCAAGGTAACACGGCTGTCCCTGTGTGGAGAAAGGCAGTCGATTTTGTCGTAATCCGGCTGTCACTGTGAGAAGAAAGTCAGTCGGTTTCAAGGTAATACGACTGTCACTGTGTGGAGAAAGGCAGTCGATTTTGTCGTAATCCGGCTGTCACTGTGAGAAGAAAGGCAGTCGGTTTCAAGGTAATAAGGCTGTCACTGTGTGGAGAAAGGCAGTCGATTTCGTGGTAACACGGCTGTCACTGTGAGAAGAAAGGCAGTCGGTTTCAAGGTAACACGGCTGTCACTGTGCGGAGAAAGGCAGTCGATTTTGTCGTAATCCGGCTGTCACTGTGAGAAGAAAGGCAGTCGGTTTCAAGGTAATACGGCTGTCACTGTGTGGAGAAAGGCAGTTGATTTCGTCGTAATCTGGCTGTCACTGTGAGAAGAAAGGCAGTCGGTTTCAAGGTTACACGGCTGTCACTGTGTAGAGAAAGGCAGTCGATTTTGTTGTAATCCGCCTGTCACTGTGTGGAAAAAGGCAGTTGATTTCGTCGTAATCCGGCTGTCACTGTGCGAAGAAAGGCAGTCGGTTTCAAGGTAACACGGCTGTCACTGTGTGGAGAAAGGCAGTCGATTTCGTCGTAACACGGCTGTCACTGTGAGAAGAAAGGCAGTCGGTTTCAAGGTAATACGGCTGTCACTGTGTGGAGAAAGGCAGTTGATTTCGTCGTAATCTGGCTGTCACTGTGAGAAGAAAGGCAGTCGGTTTCAAGGTAACACGGCTGTCACTGTGTGGAGAAAGGCAGTTGATTTCGTCTTAATCCGGCTGTCGCTGTTAGAAGAAAGGCAGTCGGTTTCAAGGTAACACGGCTGTCACTGTCTGGAGAAAGGCAGTCGATTTCGTCGTAATCTGGCTGTCACTGTGAGAAGAAAGGCAGTCGGTTTCAAGGTAATACGGCTGTCACTGTGTGGAGAAAGGCAGTCGATTTTGTCCTAATCCGGCTGTCACTGTGAGAAGAAAGGCAGTCGGTTTCAATGTAACATGGCTGTCACTGTGTGGAGAAAGGCAGACGATTTCGTCGTAACACGGCTGTCACTGTGAGAAGAAAGGCAGTCGGTTTCAAGGTAATACGGCTGTCACTGTGTGGAGAAAGGCAGTCGGTTTCAATGTAACATGGCTGTCACTGTGTGGAGAAAGGCAGACGATTTCGTCGTAACACGGCTGTCACTGTGAGAAGAAAGGCAGTCGGTTTCAAAGTAATACGGGTGTCACTGCGTGGAGAAACGCAGTCGATTTCGTCGTAATCCGGCTGTCACTGTGAGAAGAAAGGCAGTCGGTTTTAAGGTTAAACGGCTACCACTGTGTTGAGAAAGGCAGTCGATTTCGTCTTAATCCATCTGTCACTGTGAGAAGAAAGGCAGTCGGTTTCAAGATAACACGGCTGTCACTATGTGGATACAGACAGTCGATTTCGTCGTAACACGGCTGTCACTGTGAGAAGAAAGGCAGTCGGTTTAAGCGTAATACGGCTGTCACTGTGTGGAGAAAGGCAGTCGATTTCGTCGTAATCCGGCTGTCACTGTGAGAAGAAAGGCAGTCGATTTCGTCGTAACACGGCTGTCACTGTGAGAAGAAAGGCAGTCGGTTTCAAGGTAACTCGGCTGTCACTGTGTTGAGAAAGGCAGTCGATTTCGTCTTAACCCGGCGTTCACTGTAAGAAGAAAGGCAGTCGGTTTCATGGTAATACGGCTGTCACTGTGTGGAGAAAGGCAGTCGATTTCGTCGTAATTCGGCTGTTACTGTGAGAAGAAAGGCAGTCGGTTTCTAGGTAACACGGCTGTCACTGTGTGGAGAAAGGCAGTCGGTTTTAAGGTAATACGGCTGTCACTGTGGGGATAAAGGCAGTCGATTTCGTCGTAACACGGCTGTCACTGTGAGAAGAAATGCTGTCGGTTTTAAGGTAATACGGCTGTCACTGTGGGGATAAAGGCAGTCGATTTCGTCGTAACACGGCTGTCACTGTGAGAAGAAATGCTGTCGGTTTAAGGGGTAATACGGCTGTCATTGTGTGGAGAAAGGCAGTCGATTTCGTCGTAATCCGGCTGTCACTGTGAGAAGAAAGGCAGTCGGTTTCAAGGTAACACGACTGTCACTGTGTTTAGGAAGGCAGTCGATTTCGTCTTAACCTGGCTGTCACTGTGAGAAGAAAGGCAGTCGGTTTTAAGGTTAAACGGCTACCACTGTGTGGAGAAAGGCAGTCGATTTCGTCTTAATCCGTCTGTCACTGTGAGAAGAAAGGCAGTCGGTTTCATGGTAATACGACTGTCACTGTGTGGAGAAAGGCAGTCGATTTCGTCTTGATCCGGCTGTCACTGTGAGAAGAAAGGCAGTCGGTTTCATGGTAATACGGCTGTCACTGTGTGGAGAAAGGCAGTCGATTTCGTCGTAATCCGGCTGTCACTGTGAGATGAACGGCAGTCGGTTTCATGGTAATACGGCTGTCACTGTGTTTAGGAAGGCAGTCGATTGCGTCGTAATCCGACTGTCACTGTAAGAAGAAAGGCAGTCGGTTTCAAAGTAACACGGCTGTCACTGTGTGGAGAATGGCAGTCGGTTTCAAAGTAACACGGCTGTCACTGTGCGAAGAAATTCAGTCGATTTCGTCTTAACCTGGCTGTCACTGTGAGAAGAAAGGCAGTCGGTTTTAAGGTTAAACGGCTACCACTGTGTGGAGAAAGGCAGTCGATTTCGTCTTAATCCATCTGTCACTGTGAGAAGAAAGGCAGTCGGTTTCATGGTGATACGGCTGTCACTGTGTGGAGAAAGGCAGTCGATTTCGTCTTAATCCGGCTGTCACTGTGAGAAGAAAGGCAGTCGGTTTCATGGTAATACGTTTGTCACTGTGTGGAGAAACGCAGTCGATTTCGTCGTAACATGGCTGTAACTGTGTGGAGAAAAGCAGTCGATTTCGTCTTAATCCGGCTGTCACTGTGAGAAGAAAGGCAGTCGGTTTCAAGGTAATACGGCTGTCACTATCTGGAGAAAGGCAGTCGATTTCTTCGTAATCTTGCCGTCACTGTGAGAAGAAAGGCAGTCGGTTTCAAGGTAACACGGCTGTCACTGTGGGGATAAAGGCAGTCGATTTCGTCGTAACACGGCTGGCACTGTGAGAAGAAAGGCTGTCGGTTTAAGGGTAATACGGCTGTCGTTGTGTGGAGAAACGCAGTCGATTTCGTCGAAACACGGCTGTCACTGAGAGAAGAAAGGCAGTCGGTTTCTAGGTGACTCGGCTGTCACTGTGTGGAGAAAGGCAGTCGATTTCGTCTTAACCCTGCTATCACTGTAAGAAGAAAGGCAGTCGGTATCATGGTAATACGGCTGTCACTGTGTGAGAAAGGCAGTCGATTTCGTCGTAATCCGGCTGTCACTGTAAGAAGAAATGCAGTCGGTTTCAAGGTAACACGGCTGTCACTATCTGGAGAAAGGCAGTCGATTTCGTCGTAATCTGGCTGTCACTGTGAGATGAACGGCAGTTGGTTTCATGGTAATACGGCTGTCGCTGTGTTTAGGAAGGCAGTCGATTTCGTCGTAATCCGGCTGTCACTGTGAGAAGAAAGGCAGTCGGTTTCAAAGTAATACGGCTGTCACTGTGTGGAGAAAGGCAGTCGGTTTCAAAGTAACACGGCTCTCACTGTGTGAAGAAAGGCAGTCGATTTCGTCTTTACCTGGCTGTCACTGTGAGAAGAAAGGCAGTCGGTTTTAAGGTTAAACGGTTGTCACTGTGTGGAGAAAGGCAGTCGATTTCGTCGTAATCCGGCTGTCACTGTGAGAAGAAAGGCAGTCGGTTTCATGGTAATACGGTTGTCACTGTGTGGAGAAAGGCAGTCGATTTCGTCGTAATCCGGCTGTCACTGTGAGAAGAAAGGCAGTCGGTTTCATGGTAATACGGCTGTCACTGTGTGGAGAAAGGCAGTCGATTTCGTCGTAATCCGGCTGTCACTGAGAGAAGAATGGCAGTCGGTTTCAAGGTCACACCTCTGTCACTGTGTGGAGAAAGGCAGTTGATTTCGTCGTAACGCGGCTGTAACTGTGAGAAGAAAGGTTGTTGGTTTCAAGGTAATACGGCTGTCACTGTGTGGAGAAAGGCAGTTGATTTCGACGTAATCCGGCTGTCATTGTAAGAAGAAAGATAGTCGGTTTAAAGATAATACGGCTGTTACTGTGTGGAGAAAGACAGTGGATTTCATATTAATGCGTGGCATTTAATGTGAGGAGAACGACTATCCGTTATGTGGTAATGTGACTGTCATTACGTGTAAATTTGCAGTCTCTTTTGCGGTGCTTCGCTAATATTGTGTGGAGAAGGATCATCGTTCAGCTGTTAATGCTTGAATGTTACTGTGTATCGAAGGCAATTGGTTTCCTGGCATCGCTTTGCTGTGACTTTGTGAAGAAAGGTAGTTGCTGTTTTCTAATGCACAACTATCACTGTTTGGTGCAAAGCATTTGCGACAGTGTTAATCTTCGAATGTTCCGTACTTGATTTCGGTTATAACAGATTTGTTAGAACGTATGTTGTTTCATTATTCTTTTGTTTTTTTGTAGGAAGTACTTCGGTTTATGTAATTCTTTAAAAGTCATTACGTAGAAAATCTTTTAATTTCGTTTCACTCTTCTTCCATCACTGTTTTTAAAGTTATTTCGTTTGGGTATAATTTCTATTCCTCACTGTGTGGGAAGAAATTTTTTTTGTCTTCATCTGTCCCTTTGTTTAAAGGCATTTTTTTTTTTTGTTCCTTTTTTCATATCTTTCTTCGTTGAAAGATGTTTTCATTTTTGTTTGTTTCATATTGTTAGCTCAGTGCTTCATAAAAATTTCTTGTTTTTCTTTTAAATGGAAATAGACCTCTTGGGGAACCCGCCATGCTTCTATAGCGAAAGAGGTAATGCTCCACGCGTCGTACTTCATTAGGTGGTGTGGAAATGGACGCATTTGTTTCCTTTCATCTTTTGTTTTGAAAAAGGAATAAATTTAACATTTTCACAGTTGCAAATCTTTTCTGAAAATCTTGAAGTAAACCCATTAAGGCAACGCAAAGGTTCTCGAGTCTTCATCTCGTTCTTTCATGACTTGCTTGGCTCCACATTTTGGGTATATATTTTTGTCTTTTTGAAGTTAAAATTTAAAGCGCAGTTTTATCACTATTAACTGATTTATTATTACTCCCACACCAGTCTTCGAGTTTCTCCGATGACTCATTAAATTTAAGGTTTAATAACTGTTGTTTCTTTGAAGCAGTGTTTGTCAGCACAACATCATCTGCAAAGAGTGATGACTTAATCGAACAGTCGGTCGATAAAATATCGGGGAGTTCAATAATGTGTATATTAATTAACATTGGGCTGATCACAGTTCCTTGGGGCAAACAAGTCTCAGTTTGCTTAAATGTTGAGAAACATTCACAAAAGCGAAACATAATAAACCTCTGTGAATTAAAATTCTTGTTAAAATCTAGCATATTGCCAGTCATCCTAAAAATTTTTAAATAATTTTCAGCGACACTTAAGGGGTGTAATGTGACATTCGTCCGCGTGGTGCACCCTGGATAGCACAAAATCTGTCACAGTGCTGCCAACTTCTGACTCCCTTTTTCCGTCACTAAATGTAGAAATGAATTCATGTATGCTGCTTTTTGTGGAGAAAGACAGTTGGTTTTTCGTTTAAATTTAGCAGCCGCTATCTGATAAAAGGCAGTCTGTTATGTGTGATACGACTGTTACTGTGTCTCAAAGACAGACGTGCAAACGTTAATGTTCTAGTGGTTTGTGTTCGGTTTTCACAAGGTAAAAAAGGAATTTTGTGATATGTCAACTTCTGCCTTCGTGGCTAAAATTCTTCGGTTTGCGTTAATATTTAACTCTAATTAGGCATAAAGGCTTTTGGTTTCGTTTTACTCTTCACATCTTCCTGCTTTTGAAATCATTGTGTTTAGCATCAATCTTTATGCATCATTATGTGGAAAGAAATTTGTTTTGTTAAAATCTTCTTCAGCTTCTGTGTAGAAAGGCATTCCGTCTTGTGTTTGTCTTCGTTTCCTGCTATATGAAAATGAATATGGTTTCCTGTTAACTTTCATGGGCAATTGTTAAACATTTACTGTGCCTGTAAAACCATCTGGTCATTTATTATCGTTTGACGGCCGTTGAAATTCTAAAATCATTTGCATAAGCTATACTAATAAAATAGGTGTTTCAAAAGGAAAAAGGTCAGTTTTTTTGAGACCAAAATCGGCGGTCATTGCGTAAAGAAACGCTGTTCGTTATTTGCTAATGTTACTGTGAATGACTAGGGAAAACAAGCCGTCTTCGGGGTAATACCAAAGATGTCCCACTTCGGTAGAAACGTATGTAACCTTCCTTTCGACCCCTGACGGAATAGTGGTTCGACCAAAAAGCCGACATCCAGGAACAAGTTGGCGAGACAAGTTTGGGAAAAAGCGTGCTTGAATGATCGAAATGGCACTAAATCGCCAATGCTGATGTCGCTGCATTTGCAATGCGAATCCGGAGTTGAAGATGTTTTCTCTATTCTCTCCCCTCTGCGAAAGCGCTGAAAGGGAGGTAATTAAGCCTCATTTGTACGATGGTTCATTGCTAAAGGGTAGTAAAAATGTCATTGTAGAATCGTCAAGCATAAGTTAGCGACTCGTGATTTAAAAGAAATGGGGCGAATCTCGAATGGCGCAAAAGTTTTGAATTCTTAAAATAAATTAATTTTGCAGGAAAAAAGAAAACATGCGTTGTTTTTCACTTCAATTTTTTTTTCTTTTGTCCTTTTTTTAAATCACAATTTGCTTAACACCAGGGCCTGTCATCAGTCGGTGGACCTTGGTATCAGATATTATAAAGAAACCGCTTGTGAACCCCCCCCCCCCCCCTTTCACTTATTAATTTTTACGCGACATTTTTACCTCTTACATATCCCCCTCCCCTCTCTTAATTCTAAAAAGAGAGTACTAGTGGGTTGGTAAGATAACTTTATATCAAAAGTACTAAATAAACGATCAGCAAACTTCAACATATTAATTAATTAGCATACTAATTTACATCAGAACTAAACATCCGAAATCTAAATATTTTATTTTAATTACTGGAAAAACCAAAGCATACTTTTTCATTGTGTTCGTGTGTTTTTCACTGTGGATTTTTGCAGTCACAATGTTCTAGACTTTTGATAAACGCTAAACACGTCTGTTATTTGTTCCCAAACGTGCTAAATACCCCTTATGTTGTTGTAAAACAATTGTTAAAAGATCTTCGAAAAAAAAATTCATTTATTGAATTACCTTCTCAAATCAATTTGGCCAGGCTGAAAAATTGAAACGGATGGACATTCTCCCTATCCAATTCTAAGTTCTGCAATAATTCTTAAAGCACGTGAATCAATTATATCACTGATATAGTAGAGATAGGCAATTTGCAATTATTCAAGTACATATGCATTTTCTTAAAATCTGAGCTCCCGTTATGTGTATGTGTGTGTATCTGTTTGTCGCACTCTAGCGCCAAAATGGATGGACAGCTTTATTTAAAAAAAAATTTCGAAAGGAGAGTTGATCGAGAGTGTTTTTAGCTAGGTTGCGTCTTTGGATGACATTAATTAACGAAGATATTAATTAAAAACCTCTAAAATGTTTTTCGCGATTTTTGCAGTGAGAACGTAGTTAAATATTTCAAAATTTAATACCAAAATTTAGAGAATTTTTTTCCGCGTCTGATAAAATGTCTTTGGAGCTTCTATCTTTCATAAAATTCGAATTATGACGTTTTTTAAAGCAGATTTTAATAACGGCTAAGCCTTTATTCACGCGATTGAAAACCGAATGGGGTTGTTTCCTTCAGTCAAAAGTAGTACTTTTAGTCACTAAAATTGATAGAATAAGCAAAAAAATAAATAAATAAATAAAATAAATAAATAAATAACATAACCCAGAAAATTTCCATTTTCCCAACAGTTATTTTTTAATTAATTTTTTAATATGTTCGATTTTTCAAACAAGGCGTGGTCTTGGTGACGTCACAAATGATGCTCTTTGATGCATCTTTGTACCGAGTTTCCACGTTATGATAATCAAGAAGCGAATTAAAATTGCGCTCTGCGCTTGCTATTAACCATATCGTTGCCAATACACGTGAGTAAAGATGCGAATTAAATATTTTGCTTTGTGAATGGCAACACAGAATATCATTTCATCATTTGTGATGTCATAGGCAAGAAATGTAAACAATGAAAGCGCGCAGATTTTAGCATTTTTTTTTTTTTTTTTAACATCAAACTTAAACAAATTATTTAAAAAATGGTCAGATCCTGTGTTTTTAAGCACGCTCTTTCAGAAAAAAATACTTTTAAAATTTTGGAAACGACCCCATTCATTGTTGGCCAACAAGGAAATTAAAAGCAGTGATTCAAAGTTTTTATCTGTTGCCAGTTTATATTTAATAGCAAAAAAAAAAAAAGATACTTGACTTTGATTTTTAATAATATAAGACTTTTAAAAGGATTTTCAATTTTCCCTCTTGATTCTGCAGTTGCGACTCAATCGGGGGTTTTTTAAATTTTTAATTTTATCGTTCCTAGTCAATATACGCATTTGCGTTTTATTCCTCAATTTTAACTTTAGGACAATAAAAGTCTTCAGATTTCAAGCGATAAATGTTCGCATTGTATCCTTATCAACTAGAAGTCAGTCCGCAGACCTTTTCCACGACACATATATAGTGACCTTTATAACTTTTTCCTGAAAATCACCTTTTCGGACAGAGTTTTTATATGAAGAAGGTTTTTCAAAAAAGTACAGAGTGCCTACTGCTTAAAGTTTTATACACGTACATAGGTTTTTTTCCCTTTTAGTGGGGAGCATTTATATTAAAAACGTGAGGGTAAAATTATTCTATTTCTGAAATACATTTACACTAAAAAGAATAAAAGAACAGAATGTTTTTAAAAATACCAAGCACTTTTCATAATGCACTCAAAAGGACAAAATAACTTTTCTAGATCAGTAAGAGCAATTAAAGATTTCTTGTATTTTTTCGAAAATTCTAAGAAAATGACACCACAAACGAAGAAAAGTGCGGTTCTAGTCATTTCAAACCAAACTTTCCCAATAAGAAAAATATGCATGTTTCAACACTCAAAGTTATGATTGAAAGCTAGATAATAATAAATCCTCTTCATGACGTGAGCCGCACTTTTTTTCGTTTGTGGTATCATTTTCGAAAACTACAGGAATTCTTAAATTGTCCTTTGTGACTCAGAAAAATTATTTTGTACTTTTGAGTTCATTATGAAAAGTTCTTGGTATTTTTAAAAAAATTCTGATATTTGTTTGTTTACAAAATAAGTCAATTTTTGTTCTGCGCACTTGGTTTGCAATGGAAACACAATGTTGTCAGCCCGGCTTAATCTTGTAACGAAAACTCCGCTTACACGAATAAAATCTCCAGGAACCGAATATTTCCCAATGTTAGACATTTCGCAATGTTAGGGATCCCTCTTAATCGAACAATTTCCCCGGTTAATCGAATAATAGTGATCAGCTTTCGCATATGTTTTAGCTGAGAAAATTTTTGAATACATTAAAAATTAATTAAGAGCAATTACTGACGCAAAAATTAAAAATTCTATATTTCGGGAAACAACCGGCGGGGAAAAAACATTCATAATCTATCAAAGCATATCCACTATTCTATTTATTTTATTTTATCGTTGCCATTACCAACAGACAGTTGATAATTAAATTAAAAAACACAACGAAATATAAACATTGCAGAAGATAAGAAATTGATAGATATTAATTGCGTAAAACACGGTAATTGAAGTTAGAAAGGTGTTCTCAAAATACTTTGAGCAAGAAATTCACTATTATGGATTGTCTCCAAAAAATATTAACTGAAAAAAGGTGTCGAAACAAAGATTCAATACCCACAGTTGTAAGTGACATATAATTTTCATACGTACTTTTATTTACTTAGATTATTTAAAACGCTTTTTAATAAAAAACATGTTTCTTCTATTACTTAGAAATTGATTTATTATAACGTTTTAAGACAAACGTTGTCAATCAGGAAAAATAAATAAAATTTCCACGCTTAATCGAATAATATTTCTTGGAACTCACGGTATTCGTTTAAGCGGGGCCGAGTACCAGTTTTCCATTCAGTAGGGGAAATTCATCACAGATAGTCTTTCAATGATGAAAAGTAATGAAAGATGTCTAATTTAAAAAATAGCTTTGATCCCACAAATTCAATTCATTTCTGGTGAAATCACGCAATGTTTTTCATAATACAATGCTTTTTTATGCTACGTAATGTGTACTACAGCCTATATAGAGCTAATATTCTAATGATCAATAGGCAATTTCATTAGTTATTTCCTTTTATATTAAATTTATCTTGACTTCAATCAGTTTGGTATGTATGCTCATTTTCTCAATTGTATTGTTTGCATCAAAAATAAAGATTGCATTAAAAATTTGAGTCAAT
This sequence comes from Uloborus diversus, assembly GCF_026930045.1. Lineage (NCBI taxonomy): Eukaryota > Metazoa > Arthropoda > Arachnida > Araneae > Uloboridae > Uloborus > Uloborus diversus. The sequence continues at coordinate 120,795,659 of NC_072739.1, forward strand.
AAAATTCATAATACACTGAAAGACTTGATTACATAAAATAAGAATATTTACATGATTAGTTCATTAGTTTGCTTCCATATCATTACATTTCTTATTGTTGTCAGGTCAACAAATTAATTACAACACTATATTTCACAAGAAATCTGCTCAGATGCAATGACAAATAAATTGGTTAGAGCATTTTTTTTTTTTTTTTCATTTTGAACTGAAAAACATTTGAATTGCAACGAGCAACATTTTGAATTCGATTTTGTGAGCAATTGTAGGAGAAGATTGAAAACTCAAGTCCCAAATTGTATCCTTTCTTCGAAAAAATGTAAACAATAATTAAATAATATACTATTCCCATTTTAGAACAGTCTCAAATTTCATTCTATGTATTAGACTAACTTATATTGCGTAAAATGAAATAACACTGCAACTGTAACGAAAACCCTTTAAAGCGGCCACCCATTTTGAACGGCCGAAATTTTGCGGAACGAAGGGGTGGTTGCTCAGAGAGGTTGCACTGTATAAGGTATATTTGCAGATACTAAGGACCTAGACGCCAAAAAAAAAAAAAATTGATTCATATTGTTTGTTCAATTTATGGTTTAGGCTACTTTTACGATATCTAACACTTTCTGCGCAATTCCTAAAACCGATAGTTCGTGGGACAGTCAACCAGTTTGCAAATTTGTGCTTTTTCTAACGTTATTTGTCTTACTTTACATATTGTTTCATTCTACGACAATTGAATTGCAAAATGAAAAAACAGCAGAAATGAACAAGAAAATATTCCATGGTTAAAATACTAAAATATCTTGATTCGAAGTTTTATTCATAGTGTATTATACAAAAGAATCAGAGCTCAATTACCAACCAGACCAATTAGGCTGTTGGTTATGGTTCCCCAATTTTTAAGAGCCCCAAAAATACTAAAATTGCTGTAGTTTCTATTTAAGAAAATTAAGGTACTCTCCTGAATTTATCTACAGTTTTTCATGTGTACAAGTGTGGGTTTCTTTGAATAAGTGATTTAACACCTGAACACCCCTGAAACTACCACCCCTGATTCTTTATTAATGCTTTTGTTTATAAGGTTTGATTGTAGAGGACCCCCAAAAAAGTTTGTTTAGGGTCTACATTAGTCGGGCCCTGAAAATATTACATACAAAGATCCAATTCGTCACACATCACACAAAGCGAATATATGCATTGCAAGAACTTACAAGTTGACCGTAATTCGTTGAAGCCTTGTTACTAAACTTGCTAGATATTTACTCCATGTAGTGAGTTTTTCTGAATGTAACTAGACTGAAACTGATTATAGCACAGCAAATATGCTGGAGGCAGTCCTTGTTTCAGAAGCCTACACTTTGATTTAGAAATGCATAAAATGGAGTTAAAACTGCATAATTTGGGTAAAACAGCTGAAATTATCTGAAAACTAGAACTGCTAGAGAAAAACTAATTTCATATTTTGATTCAGAGCCCCAAACATATCTAAAATCAATCCTCAAACTCTGGGCACCAAAAATACATTTTTTTTTTGTGCTGTAAAGTAGATGCTGGGACACTTGGTGTTCCTGTCAAAAGGGTAAAATTAAGTAAACAAAATATTAACTACTTTTAAATTTATTTCTTCGTTTAAACCATTTCTTTAAATAAAAAAAAGAAGAATACTCCCCCGAAACAACTCCCGTAGCAGACCAAAAAGGTTATTTTGTTTTTACAACCTCAATGATATAAATCAGCAAAAGTGGAAATAAATAATAATGTTTCTTCCCTCAATGATCAGTAAAAGGGGAAATTTAGGGCGAATTCATTCTGATTAGTAGATGCATCAGTTCGCACAACGCTCAGGGGTCGAACGGCGCGATGACACTTCTTACAGGCCCACTCAAAGAGAAAAATCGCGGTATCAGTTGCGGTTTTTCAACAGTAGCAAATGAGTACATTAGTTAAAAGAGAAGAACGATTGAACGTCTGGAACTCTTCAAATCTTCAGATACAAAAGGCTTTAGAATCTCCATGGGGGGCGTGTCTCCCCGATTCCCGCGAGGAAATGGCAACCCTCCGCCAAGCCAGTTCACCGTTGGCGACGAATTTGTTCCTAAATGTCGGCTTTCGTCTCAAAACATGTTTCCGTTAGTATTTTTTTTTCTCTGCGGAGCTTACAAACTGGTCTCGAAGTGGAACTTCGTATCTATATTCTTTGGTAATACTCTGTTGTCCCCGCGTGAAAGAGGGCTGTTTTCCTTCGGAAGAGGGCAGTCGCGCTGGAGTATATTTTTCTCTCTCAATGTGTGAAGAAAGGTATTCGATTTTCGGGAAATAAGTTAATATCATTGTTTGGAGAAAGGAAGTTCGTTGTGCTAGGTTGTGGCTGTCACTGTGTGTAAAAAGGAAGTCAAATTCTCGCCAATGTTACATTTCTGTTACATTTTGGAATATTGGTAGTGCGTTATGTTCTCTTGGTTCTACACTTGCGCCTCAGCCGGTTTTTTTTTTTTTTTAATTTTAGTTACTTGTGATAAGAAACTGGTTCTGAAAATAGAAAATATAGTAAAATAAAACTATTTTAAATTTTTCAACATTTTACTCTTTCAGTCTTTATTTTGAAATACAAATTAATCTCAAGGCATCAACATTCGTTTTAACAAGGTTATTCAACCACTACAGCCTTGAAATTAAGTTTTAAAAAAGAAAAAATTAACATTAACCAATACTAAAACACTAACTAAGAATATTAAAAATAAAGCTTTATAAGAACGTATGCTCTATTTACAATAAAGTTAGAAATTGAAGTAATTTAGAAGGGTAAAATACTGAGTGAATAACAATTCTAGTATTCAAGAAAAAAAAATATTTTGTGTGTGTGTGCTTTCTATTTTCTTTTTTATTAATCTAAGCATGATATTAAATTCAAAATGCACACATTATTGTATTTAAATTGATGCTGGAAAAAACTTTGTTCCGTTAAATACCGCAAAATGCTCCAACTATGGGCCATATTTTTCGATTTTTTCAATGAAAATTTCGTACTCATCTTTGATTTAGAAATTCAAGTGGCTATACATCTCGTCTTTCAAATGAAATCTTTAAAAAAAAATATGTTGAAAAGAAGAGGAAGGGGAATTTTGTGATTCCAAACCGTGGCCCATAGTTGTTCCCCTACGGGTTACATCTATGGGCCACCTCATTTTAATCTAGAAAACACATTTAAGACTTAGATGGCCCATTGTTATCTGAGGCTACAAGTTGATCTCTGCTTGAAGCCGTGTAAAGAAATGTTTTAGTCTGTCTTTTACCCCCTTTTTTTTTCCTCGTGTTTTCTAGGTTGAATAATTACTTGACGTTTCGAGTGATTAATAAAGTTCAACATTGCAACTGTAGGCAACGTTCTTTAAATTATCTACCTAGGTTTTGACATAGAAACATCTGAAAACTAGAAAAATATCACAAACTAAAGCTAGGTACCTATACTTGGTCTCCTACGTAGATCTGTCAAGTTTTAAACGAGATCAACATTTTTTTTTTTTTTAATGATATGTGAAATTACTTTTCACATTCCTAGGCTCATCAAAATAAATTATTTTTAAAAATTATCACATTTTTAGGAACTTCTCAAAACATTTTTTTTTTCTAATTATCACATTTCAAGGCACAAAAATAAGTAAACTTAGGCTACCTAATCTAAGACTTTAAGTCAACCATAAATATTTTTCTTCTGTCTTTTCTTAACATTATCTACAACAAATAACATAAAATATGGCGAAAACATCCCTAAAGAAAATAAACTAAAGCTCCAAAGCCCCAAAAAAACATGAAAAATAGTGGCCCATTGTTGTATACCAACATTCCAATTTTCGATAAATGTTGAGAGCTTGCACAAACTATGAAATATTTTAAGTAAACAAGTGGTTTTATTCGTAACTGACAAAATAGTAAAACAAATCAGAACTTACCAGATTTTGAAAAACTGTATAAGTCATTTGCCCAATGGAGACTTTACACATGCACGAGTGAGTCGAATCACGCATTAGGAACGACCGAGTTATCTAAGGTATACAACAACAATGCCAATATCTGCTAAGGCGTCTTCAGCTACCTAAATGGTTATGCTACCTGGAGAATTCCTTTGGAACTCGCAAGTGTTCGAAAAATATACCACTAGATAGCGAAATCTTATCAACAGTGGCCCATTCTTGCCACCTAGACACGAAGTTGTACCATTTTACGGTTCACTTATGTGTACTTTTTTCTTTTTTTTATGTTCGGCGAGTTTAAAAGAAACAATGCCAATCACTGCTCTGTCCACTTACATTGAGACAACGACATACTTATATTAGCTGAACAAACCAACAGAAAAGGACTTATCTATGTATCAACTCTGGTTTGAAAAAAAAATACTGATGTATTAGAATGCATTACTCTAAGTGCAAAAAATGACTAAAGACTAAGTGAAAAATGACTAAGTGAAAAAGCTTAAATAATGACAACTTTAAGTCGATCAGTAATTGAAACAAAATCGACTGTTGCAGTTCTGTTCCAGTAGAAAAACTGCAGTAAGTTTTCCTGTCCCTCCATTTCGCCGGCACGAACATTCCCCCTCCCCCCTCCAGCCCCTCATTTTTCAATTTCATTCATACGGTTTGTCCCCCGTTTCGCCGTCATTTCAACTTTCATCCCCCCCCCGTTTAGTATATCAAATGGTATGATTGAAACTGTAGAACGGGGGGGGGGGGATTCGTGTCGGCGAAACTGGGGGACCACCTACCATACCTTTTGATACATTAAAGAGAAGAGGAAATTAGAAATGTTGGCGAAACTGGGGATAAACCAAGTTTTCAATATTCAAGTTCATGTGGAAATTTTTAAAACAGTTGTCACTTTTGTTATAGCAATATCCCTATATAACATTTCTCACACAATATAAGAATTCTTAACATTTAGGGTATTTACACCGGACTCGTTTGTCGTCCCATTTAGGCTAGTCCCCATTTTATATTAGAGCACTGATTTTGGTGCCATATACAGGGTGTATCAACACAGCGTTTACAGACCTTTCAGGGCAGATAGAGTACACCTAGACGATGGGAAATCACATGGCAATACATGGTCGGAAACGCTTTCCTGGCGCGGTAGTGACGATACAAAGCACAGGAAAGACAGGACAAATAAGAGGAGAAAATATGTTTATCATTTTTAATACAGCAAAAATGCTGATAAGTTTTTGTCTGGTGTACACGATAGATGTCGTTGCGTAACCCGAAGTACATGACGGTGCATGCGCACGCGCAGTTTTTGTTGCCGCGCTCGCTTTGACGTTCGATCTTCAATGCGCCGGAGGTGTGAAGCATGCATCACGGCCCGTTATCGTAATTTCGAACACCTACTTTGATGACGATCGTTGGCTCCTTAATGTTCTTTTTGCTCAGTTTTTTGCTGCACTTAGGATATTAAACATGTTTTCTTCTCTTATTCGTGTCTTGTCTTTTTGGTTATTTGTGTCGTCACTACCTCGCCAGGAAAGCGTTTCCGACCGTGCATTGATGTGTGGTTTCCCATCGTCTAAGTGTACTCTATCTGCCCTGAAAGTCTGTAAACGCTGTATACTGAGTAGGCCTGTTATGTTTTTTGTTTGTTTGTTTTTTTTTAATCTATTTCTTCCTCAATTTCGCTCTTTTTATTTTTTTGGGTTTGGTCTTCATTTTGCAAAGAGTTTCTGCAATTTCAAAGCCGGAAATCAGCAGAATTCAAGAACTTTTCAGTTTTTTTTCCATCTCTATATGCACTTTTTTTGTATGATAACCAAGCATTCAATATTATTCTAAATTTGTAATACAACATAGAAATTTACCCCCTTTTGCTTCTTAGATGACTGATTTCAGAGCTTCATGTGAGGGAAGAAACTGTCAACTCTTGCAGTAAAATGCAACAAAAATAAAATTTTCAATATCATATTGATACTCTGAACTCTACAAAAAAAAGTATTTTGACAAGGAAAATTTTATATTACATTTGATAAAAAACTTTTCCTAGAGACTCCAATGCCCAATCTTAAAAATGTTATATAGTTGGTAGGGGTAAGTCGGACCTCTTTTGAGAACATTTCGTTTTTGAAACTTTATACAAAAGTTTTGAAACAAAAAAAAATTAAACTTAATGTTGTATTTTACCTTAGACATTATCAATAAACAAAAGTTCATCATTATTTTCTACAATAATGCTTTAAATATTCTTAACGATTGTATTTTTTAAAAAATCAGATGGATGTTCCAATTACCCCATAATAAGGGGTAAGTGGATCACCCGCGTTTATTTAAATTTGAATCAAGCATATCTAAAAAAGGGGTGATGAGTTTTTACTTGATTAAGTATATAAATTTTTAGTATGAATTGTTATTTTTTGATAAATTCATTCATTTATGAGATATTTACTGTCTTTTAAATCTGTATCACTGAAAATTTTAAAATGAAAAAGAAAACAATTACATCTGTGAAATTTATTGAAAGCCTAAAATAATATATTCTATATTTACATAGAAAGGTGTGTTGAATAAACGTAATACAGTTGATTAAGATCAATTTCGGTAAATTAACTAAAACTATAAGTTAAAAAAGAAATTGGAGACACTAAATGACTGCGTCTATGTACAGTTGGCTAAAAGGAAGAACCATTACCACTTACTCCATCCTCAGTAATAATTCCAACATTATCTCCACCAGACCAGTAAAAAATCACTATTTCTATTCGTTCTTGCAAATTCAACAGTATTTTTTTAATTTGTATCATCAACTTCCAGCATGAGACCTATATAATCCTTCTTTCATGTAAGTTTAACAAATTAATAATCAGCAGCTTTAGCAGTTTTTGTAGCTGAACTATCAATTCCTACTAGGTCATCATCGTTGCCTTATATTTCACTACTAGTGGCACCCGCACGGCTTTCAAATTAATTGGCAGTCAGTTTTTTAAAAAATGCAAAGAGAATCAGTGAAAATTAAAGAAAAAAAAGAAACCCGGAGTCGGGGTCGCATTGCTTTCGAACGACTTCGACTCCGACTCCTTTATCTCAAAATCAGTCCGACTCCGACTCTTCGACTCCGACTCCACAGTCCTAGTCCCAACGACAGTTATTTTCTTAAGTAGGCCTTTATACATGCAATCAAATTACAGTCGACTCCCGTTACAACGCGATTCGACTTACGCGAAATGGCTATAACGCGAGTTTTTTACGAGTAACAAAATTTAGAGCTAACGCGAATTTTTCGCTCGAAACACGAAAATATTTGGAAGGGAATCGTGATGATAAGTGTCTGCTTCGTTATTGACTACTAAATATTGACTTCGTTAATGCATTTTCATCCTTTTAGCATCACTGACTGCGCAAGTTCTCACACATCACACTCGTCTAAACACCGCTTTGTTAGAGTGCATAAATAACCGCTCCTCATGTTTCATTTATTTATTCTAAATACTAGCAAAAATACCCGGCGTTGCCTGGGTCAGTAATAATGGGGTCGTATCCAAAATTTTAAAAGTATTTTTTTCTGAAAGAGCATGCTTAAAAACATAAGATCTGACCATTTTTTAAATAATTTGTTTTTAAAAAAATTACTTAAATCGGTGCGCTTTCATTGTCTATACTTCTGCCGGATGACATCACAAATGATGAAATGTCATTTAGTGTTGCCACTCTCACAGAGCTAAATATTTAATTCGCATCTTTACTCACGTGTATTGGCAACAATGTGGTTGATCGCAAGCGTAGAGCACAATTTTAATTTGCTTCTTGATTATCATAACGTGGAAACGTGTTGAAAGATGTGGCAAAGTGCATCATTTGTGACGTCATTAAGACAACGCTTTGTCTGAAAAATCTGACATTTTTAAAAATTAATTTAAAAATAACCATTGGGAAAATAAAATTATTTCTGGGTCCAAATTATTTATTTATTTATTTATTTATTTATTTATTTATTTTTTTTTTTTTTTTTTTATTTTTATTTTTTTTTTTTTTTTTTTTTTTTTTTTTTTTTTGCTTGTTCTAACAATTTCAGTGACTAAAAGTACTACTTTTGGCTGAAGAAAACCACCCCATTGTAAGAAACAATCGCTACTTTCTTACGTTTTCTGTTTTAACTGAAAGAAATCAAAACACACCGCCTTGACGTGATTAAAAATCGAGCTTCTTCCTAACCCATAAAAGTGAAATAGCAATAAGTATAAAGAACGAACGAATATTCATTTAGAAACGAAAGCACGAATTTAAGCACATAAAAATTTGAAGAATTTTCAAAATATGAACTAACAAAAACAAAGATCACTAAAAAAAACCGTATGCTTTTTTAAATTAAATACTACACACACACACACACAAAAGAAAAAAAGCTCTCTACTATGTTTCTTTAAGGGTGAAAAAAGTAGTGTTTAAACTCATGTTTGCTCCGGAGAAGCCTTGATTCAAAATTTTCATTATGATTACTTTTATTATCGCTGTTGTTAGGCAACGAGTTTTTGTAACAATGGGTTTTATAATCCTAACTCCAGAGTTCGATTTTGCTACCTTTCGGTGGTTACCAATACTAAAGAAAAGGGTAAAACATTCCATTCCACGTGTTTTCTTTGGGGTAAATTACAGGCTTCAAGCAGTTTGTGATGTTGTAATGTAATTTTAGAAGAATAGAAAAGAAAGCTAATTACAAATGATGAAAAATTAACTGTCATTCACTAAGCGTCAAAGCAAGTTATAAGTTACAGCATTTGTTTGTTTTACCTTTTTCATCCGCCATTAGACAGTGGCTGATGCGCTCCCTATAGTTTTTTAAAGTTGTGAATTTAATCATTTAATGGGGAAATTACATGAAATTTACCGTTTTCCACCATAATTTTTTAAAACTAAGTTTTTAAGGAATAAATTGTAGACTAAGTTGTTCCCTGACAACTTAGCTAACTATGGTGAAAAAATGGTTGAAATCCGTTTAGTAGTTTTAAAGTTCACCCCGGACATCCGGACAGAATTAGCCCTTTATGTATAAAGATGAGGATACAACTCCTAAGAAAGCAAAAAATGTCATGCTTGTCCGGAGAAGCCTTCATTAAAAATATTAATTGTGATTACTTTTAATATTGCTGTTGTTAGGCAACGAATTTTCCTAACAATGGGTTTTATATTTAATCATTTATTGGGGAAATTACATGAAATTTACTGTTTTCCACTATAACTTTTTAAAACTAAGTTTTTTAGCAATAAATTATAGCCTAAGTTGTTCCCTGATATTGTAACAATCTATGGCGAAAAAATGGTTGAAATCTGTCCAGTAGTTTTGTTGATGTTACCCCCGGACATCCGGACAGAAGTAGCCCTTTATGTATAAAGATAAGGATACAACTCCTAAGAAAGCGATAAATATCATGCTTGCTCCAGAGAGGCCTTGATTCAAAGGTTTCATTCTGATTACTTTTAATATCGCTGTTGTTGGCAACAAATTTTCGTAACAATGTGTTTTATATTTAATCATAATATGGGGAAATTACATGAAATTTACTGTTTTCTACCATAACTTTTTTAAACTAAGTTTTTAAGGAATAAATTATAGCCTAAGTTGCTCCCTGATAATGTAGCTAACTACGTGAAAAAAATCGTTAAAATCCGTCCGGTAGTTTTGAAGTTTACCGCGGACATCCGGACAGAAGTAGCCCTTTATGTATAAAGATAAGGATGCAATTCATAAGAAAGCAATAAATATCATGCTTGCCCAGAGAGGCATTGATTCAAAATTTACATTATGATTAATTTTAATGTTGCTGTCGTTAGGCAACGAATTTTCGAAACAATGGTTTTAATATTTAATCATTTGATGTGGAAATTACATGACATTTACTGTTTTCGATCGCAACGTTCTTAAACTAAGTTTTTTAGCAATAAATTATAGCCTAAGTTGTTCCCCGATTATGTAGCTATCTATGATGAAAAAATGGTTAAAATCCCTCCAGTAGTTTTGGAGTTTACTCCGGACATCCGGACAGAGATTAGCCCTTTATGTATAAAGATGAAAACTGATGACATATTGTAGCACATTAGGCACGCTGTTTCATCTAAAGTTAGTGTAAATGAGAACAAAAAGCGAAACTTAGCAACAATTTAAGAAAAGGTAAAAATTTTTGATACGCTTGAACAACTGAAAAGTGGATCGAAATGTAGCACGACAATTAGGTATGAGTGAATTTACCATACGTACAATTTAAAGTCAAGAAAAGACTATCCGTTTTTGATTCATAACTTATTTTTTAACATGAAGCTCGCAGAGTAGTGTCCTAAATGCAATCAGTATGAAATTGGAAGTTGCTTTTGTATTGTGGATTAAGTATAATGACCCTGAAAGAGGGGTGTTACCATAGATGGAAACGTTATAAATGTAACTGCGAAGCTACTGGATTTAAAAATATTTTTAAATAACGATCTGATTGAGCAGCATAAATCATCATCTTCAATTTTTAAGTTATAAATAGTGGTACAGTATTATATCTACAGTACAGTACTATTATAGTGCAGCGCTTTATTATCACTACGCCACTGTACGTATATCCCACTGTTTTATTTTTTATTTCTTTCTGCCAATGAACATTGATTTTGTGCAGTGTAACAGTATTTTATGTTGAATGATACAGCTTTTTTAAAAATACAGTAAAAATTAAGCTCTTTATTTAAGAAACGGTAATATAGAGTAAAAAATGGTCTAAAACAGTTCGAAATGTGTTTAAAAGTGTCTAAAATAATTGGACATGTTAATAAAAAAATTCATAGACATACCTTTTTTCCACAACGCGAAATTTCGACTTACGCGAGGAGTCTTGGAACGCATCCATACTGTAATTGGTAGTCAGTTTTTAAAAAAATGCAGAGTCAGTGAAAATTAGAAAAAAGAAAGAAACCCAGAGTCCGAGTCGGCATGTTTTCGAATGACTACGACTCCGACTCCTTTATCCTAAAATCAGTCCAATCCAACTCCGACTCCGACTCCACAACCCTGGTTATAATTAAATTAACACACAAATGAATTCCAGAGAGGAACCAAGATAAATTTTTAGTGCCAATCGCTTAAAGTTTAAGGCGTGTTTATAGTTTTTTTTTTTTTTTAGTATAGAGCATTTTTATAAAAAAAAAATAAGGTAAAGATTCGTGATGGTAACTTCTTACTATTTCTGAAATACATTACACTAAAAAGAATAAAATAAAAAAAATGAAAAAAAAAACAGAACCGACTTCGAAATTGCTCTAAAAAGTGAAAAATAATTTTATTCTTTAAACATGATCTATACTACTTTTAAAAATAATTTTTGAAGTTGGCGCAAAAACGATAGATAAAATTATATTCACATCCACAACTCAACTACAACAATAGCTGTAATCAGGCTCAGTTTCTTCACTATCACATACATTATGCATTGATAACAGCATATTTGAGTAACGATGTAAATGTTTCGTTCCTAACTTTGGATGAATTTCTGAAAAAAATATGAACGAAGCAATGGGTACACTGGACTTTACTTTTTGTTTTTGTGCCAACTTCAAAAACTATGTTTAAAAGTATTATCGATCGTGTTTAAAGAATAAAATTATTTTTCACTTTTTAGAGCAATTTCGAAGTCGGTTCTATTTTTTTTATTATTATTATTTATTTATTTATTTTTTCCAAAATTTTTAAGTACAGAAACTGAGCACTTGCAACATCTGAAAATGATCTAAAGCTTTTAAAACAGCAATATCTCCATTATCTCCAAGATCCCTCATCTAACTGAGTGAAACTTCTGACTATGATTATATAGCAGCAACAAGTGGAAATATCTTACGAATTCACTGAGGCAATAGCAGTGAATCTCGAAAGTTCACAAGAAAAGTGCACGTAACATTTCAATGTTATTGGTATTGGCTTGGCCTTCGCTTCATCCACATCGTTGTAAATGTCCTTCATGGCAAGCTGAAGGTTTGCTGTTTGATGTCAAATTACGTTCTAGTCCTTCGTCTGTCAAAAAAACATGGTTGGTTACTGAATGTGATAGAAAGGATAACTATTGATTCTACTAATATGCTGTTCGGCACCTTGTACTTGAATGAGCAAAACTGTTTTCCAAAAAATGGGAACTCTTAATCGAACTTCCGCGACTTATTTTTACTTTCTTCTATATCTAAAATATAGAAGAAAGTACTATTGAATTCGTGCAAATTTTTGAATTTCGAATTTTGACGGATTCGAACGTTTTGAGGTGTGCTGAGTCCGTTTCGACCATTTTTATAAAATGTCTGTCTGTCTGTGTATGTGCGTGTGTGTGTGTTTCATTTATGTGTCTGACCAGTTTTTTGTGGCCGCTCTACAGCAAAAACTACCGCATGAAATCGAGCGAAATTTGCTACACGTATGTACCCCTATGTGAACTTATGCCCATTGGTTTTTGGCGCGAATTCCTCCAAGGGGGGTGGAGCAATGGGACGTTTTTTGAGTTTTGCGTGACTGCTATTCCCCAAGAAATAGCTGGCAGAATCAAACAAAATTTGGTTCACATGTTGCCCCTAACAGGTACAGGTTCTGATTCAATTTTGGTGTCGTCAATTGTGACTTATATATCTCAAGAAATAATGAACGTAACTAAACAAAAATTTATCGACAAGTAGCCCTTAGAAGGTATAAGAAACAATTGTATTTTGGCGTCAGCAGCTGAAAAATGGGGTATCGCAATCGAACGTTTTTTTTTTTTTTCATTGTGAGTGCCATATCTCAAGAAGTAATGCTACTTTCTGGATGAAATTCGGAATAAATATGAAACCATATGTAAGTAAACAGGCGTCGGTTAAATTTTAGTGCCAATCACTCCATGGGGGGGGGGGGGGGGGGCTCTGATTTTTTTTTTATTTGTGTGAATAAAAATAGCTTTCTAATGGGGTAGGTTCCAAAAATTTAAAAGTATTTTTTTCTGAAAGAGCATGTTTAAAAACATAGGATCTGACCATTTTTTAAACAACTTACTTAAGTTTAATATTTTTAAAAAAATACTTAAATCGGTGCGCTTTCATTGTTTATATTTCTACCGATGACATCACAAATGATGAAATACCATTCAGTGTTGCCATTCACAGAGCAAAATATTTGATTCTCATCTTTACTCTCGTGTATTGGCAACGATATAGTTGATAGGAAGCGTAGAGCGTAATGTTTAATTCACTTATTGATTATCATAACGTGGAAACGCCGTAGAAAGATGCGCCAAAATGCATCATTTGTGACGTCATTAAGGCCACGCCTTGTTTGAAAAATCGGACACTTTAAAAAATTAATTAAAAATAACTGTTTCGAAAATGAAAGTATTTTCTGAGCCCATGTTATTATTTTTGCTTATTCTATCAATTTCGGTGACTAAAAGTAGTATTTTTGACTGAAAGAAACAACCCCATTGCAACAATTCGCAACTCCAACGAACTATAGGGGGCACTGAAGTCACTGTCTAATGGCGGACTTAAAAACTAAAACAAACGCACATGGTAACGAAGAAAATGCTAAAAGTGTTGTGATTTTTGTTCGTGCGTATGATTTTTTCGCTTTATTCTTTTTAAATTAATTTTCAAAGTTTTGTGGATATTCTGGCCCACGTAGAAAGAAATGAGAATTCAAGAAGCATTACTAAACGTCAAAGATTAATGCAAACTACGTAGTTCGTTGTTCTAAGCAGCTATTTCCACGATGTTTAATTCGATATTTATCAATTCTTGATAAAACTAAATAATAATTGTGGCCTGACAAGAATAACAATTAATGCTAGAAAATTCAATATGACATTATAAATTGTTATCGAAAGAAGATGATACTTTTTTGCCTTTCTTGGCTAGCGCCTATTGTTTTCCATTTGGAGCTGAGTTATTTCTCTCGAATTCCCGAATCGGTTAATTTAAAAATTTTCTGCTTCGATTTTTCTAACTTCTGAGTTGCGATTTAATTGTGTCATGTTATGCAAACCATCAACAAAATTGTCACGGATATATGGTGGTAGTTTTCTTTTCAGTTGATTGACCATTATTTCTTTTCACTTATCGAATTCTGTAATCTTACTACCATTTTATTCCACTCATGATAAAAATTAAAAATGGTTTAACTAAAAACGCGAAATCTCGCCAAGGCTACTTTGCTCGCACTATACTAAAACTATAACCCTAAACAAATTTGGCGAAACCTTTCAGCTGAGAATAAAAGGAATAAAGTAAATTCTTTCTCGGTTATTCATTTTGTTCTACGATAATACACTCTAAGACAAAAAAAAAAAAGTTGCACCAGGAAAGTGTGGACCGATGTGAATGAAATTTGGAGGGATGGTTATTCTGCCTAAGATATGCAAATGATTAAATTTCCAGGTTAGGGTTGCGCATGCAACGCGCGCAGGGTGGCCCTAAGCACAGCGCAAGACCAGCTATATAAGGGCGTCCAGTAGAGCAGCAATTTTAATTTAACTCAATCTGATTTGTTAGTTACGTCGTTTAACATTGGATTATGCCTCGAAATAAAGTTCGCAAGCAATTTACGCAACCAGGAGTGTTCGAAAGGGGTCGCATAATTGGCCTCCGAGAAGCTGGATGGTCATTTCGACGGATAGCACAGCACGTTGGTTACACTGATGTTACTGCTGCACGCATTTGGCAGCAGTGGACTCAACAAGGCACATATCAGCGTCAACCAGGCTCAGGGAGGCCGAGACAAACCGTACTGAGGGAGGACCGGAGGCTCGTAAGGCAAGCTCGTAACGATCCAACCAGCACAGTTGCAGACATCCAACGGGCTGTGGGACCTTCCATCAATCAGCCAATAAGTGGTCGCACCATTTGCCGACGGCTGCACGACGTGGGACTGCGCTCACGTAGACCGTTACGACGACTGCCATTAACAGCATTGCATCGTCGGAAAAGATTGGAATGGTGTCGTACAAGACGGACATGGAGCGTCGAATGGTATCGCGTAGTCTTCACTGACGAGTCCCGCTTCTGTCTTGGTGGAGACGACAATAGAATCCGCGTGTGGAGGCAACGTGGTCAGTGCCAAGATTTACGGTTTATTGTACAGCGTCATACGTCCACGAGACCTGGTGTCATGGTGTGGGGCGCAATTGCATATGATGCAAAATCACCTCTAGTGTTCATTAACGGTGCTTTGACCGGCCAACGTTACGTTCAAGAGATCCTGCAGCCAGTTGCTTTGCCATTCCTGAGCACCCGTGTTCGGCCGCTATTCCAACAAGACAACGCTCGACCCCATATTGCTGCCGTCTCTAGAGCTTGTCTTCAAGGCCTAGACAGCATGGAGTGGCCGGCATATTCACCAGACCTGTCCCCAATCGAGAATGTGTGGGATGCCATGGGACGAGATGTCAACACTCCACCCGTACCTCGAAATCTGCCAGAACTCCGTAACAAAGTTAAAGCAGCATGGGATAGACTACCACAGGACTTCATTAAGAACCTGTACGATTCGTTACCAAGACGATTAGCATGTTGTATTCAGAATAATGGCGGCCATACCCCATACTGAATGTTACCCATTTTGTGTATGTTGTTCAATAAATTTTGCTTATATCGTTCTCATTTTCTAATCATTTACTCTTCCATATACACTTAACATACCTTCCAAATGTCATTGTATTCTAAGACTTCCTTCATGGTGCAACTTTTTTTTTGTCTTAGAGTGTATATTCAAGAAAATATTTTGCATACTGTCCATTCCAACTAAATGCTGCTATAAAATATGGTAAGTTTAATTAATTTAAGATTAAAAAAAACCCATATTCTTACAAATTCATACAAAACAATAAAAAATTTTACCTTGTATAACGTTATCCTAGTTTGTTAATCCAGAATTTTCATTTTCACCAATTATTAAGGAAATAATGAAAACTAACATTATTTTGAGAAGCTCGAGAATACTACTAAGGGACGAATTAATTTCTGTAGCTGAAAGCAAACTAAGACACATCGATTGCGTTAATAAATACTCAGAACAAACTGCCTGTGGTTACGTCAACAGACACACGTGGAACGCAACGTGGCAATGTTTTAGTTTCATTTGCAGTTTCGTAAATCACCGCAAGGTAGCGTATTCGAGCGCTGGAGTTCCGAATAAGAAAGATAGATCGTAATAGACTGTCGTCTGCGTATATCTCGTGATTTTAATTGCATGGAAATGATCGGAAATATTCGCTACACCAGAGCTCGAATGCGCTACCTTGCGGTGATTAACAATACTACAGAAAAAGGTAAAACATTCCATTCCACGTGTTTTCTTTGGGGTAAATTACAGGCTTTATACAGTTTGTGATGTAATGTAATTTCAGAAGAATAGAAAAGAAAGCTTTCCACAAACACGATGAAAAATTACTGTCATTCACTAATTGTCAAAGCAAGTTATCAGTTCCGGCATTTGTTTGTTTTACCATTTTCATCCGCCATTAGAGAGTGGCTGCAGCGCACCCTATAGTTTATTGGAGTTGCGAATTATCTGAATGATTTTTTATTTTTAACTGTTGCCATCATGTGTTTGGTAACAAATACATGTTTGAAACTATTTTAGGCAAGGCTTTTAAAATAATTTTCAATTTTCATTCTTTGCTTTGGAGATAAATCTGGAATTGGGATGGTCGTCAAGTTTTGGCATGTGTAATTCTGTTTTTGTTGGGAATATTGCTTCCTCCTTTAAGCATGGGGAGGGATCAGAATTATAAGAAAGATATAGAAGAAATTTTCGTGATAGCCACAACATATTAGTTTAAAAAATGTCTTTGTGAAAGCAAAGTAGAACTGCTATGAAGATCAAGAAACTCAGATCGCTAAGAATAAAGGTTTGAAAATGTTCTTTTTTTTTTTTCTCCAAGTTTCTAATATTATATTTATTTATTTAGGGGAAACTAGGGAGATGGACCCTTTTTTTTCATAGAATAGTTAGAACGAAATAAAAAATATACATAAACAGGTTGCAATTGTGCACTTTATTAGGCTAAAAATAATAGCATAATTCTAAGCAGAAATAAGTGAAACTTGAAGTTCATAAACAAAATGTTCATTCTGTAGGTGAAGTGTTACTTTTTTTTATTATTATTATTATTTTTTAATCTTATTCCATATCAACAGGAAGACTCATAGATATTGAAATAAAAAAACACAGGTTTGATGGTTTTCTTTTTTTTTAATCAGTAATACTTGGAGAGAATGTACGAAATGTTTGAAATGATCACTCTTTAGGCAAAGTGTTGCATTTTTTTTTTAAATTAATCTTACTCCTTATCAGCAGGAAAGCAGAAGTTGAATTCTTATCAGATCAGACCTAAGCAATTATTTCAGTTATTTTACTAAGTAACAACTCATTTGGCTCCAATATTATTAGTATTTTAGCTATTTGTCAAATATGAACGATTTTTTAGACCAAAATATTATATATTAGTTATTTATTTTTTAAAATATCAGGCCTTAGCATTCACAATATCAAGAGTTTTTGCTTTCATAAAAACAAATCTTTAGACCTAAATAACAATATTTTATCGATTCAAAAATAAGAATTCATTTAAAAACATCAAATTAGTATTTTGGTCACGTCTCCCTAGCTTGCTTGAGGTCAAAGCTCCCTAGGTAGATTTCTTTTGTTCGCCTCATTTTTTTAAGTATTTAACTACTGCATATCAATAGATAGCTAGAAAAGTGACTAAAACATGAACACTTTTAAATTCATTTCCCTCAAAACTAAAGGTTAAAATCTAAACAGTTCCGAAATCTTCAAACTTTACTTTTAAGCTGCAGTATCATTTATCACAGAATTTCTTAAAAACCAGTAACAATTCTGAAATGGCGTGTCTCTGCAAAATACTGTTGTGCAACTGGTTAACCAATAATTTGACTAAAATTTTCCCTAAATATCCTTTGCGTGGAAGAAATCCTCGTGGATCAGGTCTACCTATTGATCAAACCTCCCTTGTTTCCCCTATAGAACCTCAATTAAAGAATACGCATTCCAGTTTTATTTTTCTTTTGACAGTTCCATCATTGGGTGCAAGCTACATACATATAAAAAGATTTTAAAAGATTTTTCTAGCAGCAATTGATGCATGAAAAACAAAATATCGTGAACCGTCAAAATAGTTTGAAAATAAAAATCTAAATTATGATGCTTTTACAGAGCATCTGTCACAAACTGAAACAAGAATTACGATGTCATCCCATCTTGATAAATCTATATCTAACTTTCATCCATCTTCCCTCGTTGAAGGCGTCACTAACACTTGTTATAAAACGCAGAGAATCTGTCCTTCACAAAGCACAAAAGGCGAACAAGAAAACACACGTGATGTATGTGTCGTTTCATATATTCTGACAGAATCTATAGAACTAAGGCTTTCCTGAATTGATTCTTTCAAGATTTTTCTTCGTTGTTTATCTGTATTGAAAAAGATTTTTTTACCTTTCTGTGTATTAAAAAAAAAGTTGCATCATTTTGAGCAAACTGAAACTGCTCAAACCTTAAAGCTTGTAATCAATTTTGAAGCACACTAAAAGTAATCTTTGACGCAAAATCAGAAGTTTTGTTGAATGCTCTTAAGTGATATTAAGTTACATTGTCTATGCAACGATAATAAGTCTTAACAAATACCCCTATGAACAAAATTCATATGACAGCTTTGACAGAACGGGAATGTTTTTAGGCCACAGAGCAATAGTTTATGAATGATTATAGAAATAATGGTTTATCATGACCAAAGGTTGACTGGATGGTTGCAGAGGAATATTCACAAGTTTGCGGGCAGCTTGCAAGCCTTTTTGGTATCCCTTTGTAGATAAAAGAACGATGTAAAACACTCATATTGTTCATTTTCGCATCTCTCGCTCTGGGTCCCTAGCGTCGTGAGGACCCTTCGTAGTAATGAAATTTACAATGTAATACACTGGCCTCGAAAAATTAAGGTATAACATGTTCTTCGAAGCTCACCATTAAAAAAATCGCAGTAACAATAAAATGCATAGTTTGCATGAATGATAATAACAAACTTTAAAACCATTAATAAAACGAGCTGATGTGTGTGCATCACATGACTTCCTTTTACCCTAGTTTAATGTCATTTCCCCATTACTGGCAATTTTAATGTGATTCAATAGTTTACTCTCTAAATACCACCAACCAGTGGACAAACTGAAATCAGATTTGAAAAATTAAAAAAAATCGCCAAATTTGTCGCCAAGTTGGCAACATAACTTGACGACCAAAAGACTGGCGATATATCGCCAAGTGTCCGCCAAATTATAACACCACTTGAGTTTACATAGAAATTAACAATAATTTCCCCCCCAAAAAAAGGCAAAAGACCCCTTTATAAACACCCGAATGCAACCAAAAAAGGAGGTGCACAACTAAACCCCACTAGGAGTCTACGTACCAAATTTCAACCTTCTAGGACATACCGTTCTTGAGTTATGCGACATACATACACACATACGCACATACGTACATACAAACGTCACGAGAAAACTCGTTATAATTAACTCGGGAATCGGAAAAATGGATATTTCGCGTGCCTATACGTTCTTAGGCACTTATTCACGTGTGTTCGAGTCGAAAAAAAACTCAACATTCATTCGGGGTGAGTAAAATGGAAATTTAGGTCGATTTTTGAGTGAAAATTTTTTCGCGAATACAATACTTCCTTTTTACTTCCTTTTTCTAAAGGTTTGGGCAGGGATCTCACTCGGTGGTCACACTGACCTGCATGTGTTCCATAGAGGAACTCTGACAGGTCTGAGAGATATCGGGATGAGATCCTCGATCCATATGCCCGTCCATATGTTGGTACTATTGGTCATTCAGAAGAATGGTAATGCACGACCTCACCAAGCTCGGATTGTTGAGGAGTATCTTGAGGGCCACGGTTTGGAACGAATGAAATGGCCAGCTCGATTTCCAGACCTGAATCCGATACAACATCTTTTTGGACAATCTTTCTGGGACAATCTTTTGGCAGATAGGTTGCTGTTTTAATACCTCCTCCAAGGTCGTTACATGAGCTGGTGGAACAAGGCTTACTCTGTGTCTGGACTTCGCTTCCTATTCCGGTGCCCGACAACTTAATAAACAGCATGGAAAATCGATGCCGCCAGTGCATTCAAGCTAGGGAGGACACGTTCCTTATTAGAACATTTTTGTATTGTTTCTAGAACATTTTACTACATAACACTGTGATGTTCTGCTTTCTTCAAAAATGGACTGTTAAGAAAAGATTGCTTTTTTTGTAAACTTTTTTTTTTGCAATACACTTATGCAAATTTCTATGACGCATTCAATAAAAAACTATTAAATGCACATATCCTCCAAATTTTTGGTTTCTACGTTCATTCATTTGCAAATTAGACGCAAAAAAAAAACGGTTGTACCTTAACTTTTTGAGGTTAGTGTAATTCCGCCATTGGATGATAGGTTTAATTGTTGTGACAAGGTTGTGCAACTTTTTTGGGAGCACACGTCTTAACACACACCTAACTAATCTTGGATTTTAAATCTCTTAGTAAAAGCTATATTATTTACTGTTGATAGAATAGAAAATCTTTTAAACTGCCAGTACATGTGTAGTAAAATTTATACCAGCATTAAATAAAAGCATTACGTTCCGACTTAAATTGCGAGCCAGCAAATTTTTCAGCGTTGTCCCCTTTCGCTATTTAATGAAAGAAAATAACAGGAATGGAAACTGAGATCCTTGGAAATCTAACTTCTAAATTGATAAGCTTTTAAATTTTGAAGAGTTGTAAAATTTAATGATGGAAACAGAAACAATTTCAGGAACTTAGCAAAAGTTTAAAGCTAATTTTTAAAACTCTGAAACTAGTATTGTTAAAAAAAACTATATTCAAGGTTCCTTCTCTGTCTCTCTTTCTAACATAACATTGAGGAACTAAGCAATCTTTTTACGACTATCTTCAACGCCATGAGACAAATGTCAGGAAGAGCTGTGGTAACTTTCGAAATTTTGAATTCGTGACATCAGATAAATTTTTGTGTTCTCAAATCTCCGTCTTTTACTTTAGAAAAACAAAAAATGATTTTATCTACCACAGTTATGAATCCTTAACTTAGTTGGAATCAGATTCATTTAGCTATGAATTTATCATTTTAATGAACGAACGGCAAATTCATTCAATTTTTTTTACCCAACTGCGCGTGCACGACGCCAGCTCGCAACTCGAAATCAGCTCAATCTAAATTAAAATTGCACTATCAAAGCACATTTTACCTTTTACAGTCAAACACACTTCATAAAATTGAGATATAATATGAATTTAATTGGACTTAGGAAGGAAAATTAAAAAGAAAAAATGCAGATTCGAAACCAATTCAATCAAAGTTATTTCAATCTGTAAATAGTTAAACAGTACTAATAATTCAGAGGGGAAAACAAAATTGAAGGCGTCTTTCAAAGGTAATTTGAACGAACATTGATTCTTCTAAAAAAAAAATTGAGCGAAAAATACTCTTTGCCTCTCCTGTAAAATTTTTAAAAAGGAATCGAGTTGACTTTGGTATTAAGTACCTCAAATACTGTAAACAAGAAGTTCCGAACCTCAAATAATGTTAACAAAAAGTTCCTTTTTATCACGAACCTCAAATAATTTTAAAAGGAAATATCTTTTTGTCTCAAACCTCAAATAATTTTAACAGGAAGTTCCTTTGTATCACAAACCTCAAGTAACTTTAACAAGAAATTTCTTTTCATCACAAATTACGTTGTCAGTCACACAAAACAACTTCACAGAAAAAAAAAAAAAAACATCTTATTTTGGGATCAGTATAGTAAAGAAAAAAATTTCTGAGGCTCCTAAAGTATTACGAAGAATAACTTTGATAAAATGCATCTAATATTCAATATTTAAATATTTTCATCGACTAAGAAGCATTGTGTTCACCTAATTTAACATTCAAATTATCCTTCATCGTCACTTCTTTCGCTTTTAAGTCATGCTCAAAGCATTTTTCACTCTTTATAATATAAAAGAGGCTTTAAGAGTTTTTATAGATTGCATATAAATGTGGCATTTTTTTGTTTGAATATTATTTATCTCCCTCTGGAGAGTTTTGAAGGAAAACGCTTTTGGTGGTAAGCATAGTACCGAAACGAGCATTTTATGAACTGATAACGTTTTTATTCTAAAAGGTGTTTATAGAGTCTTGACAAACATTATTTGTTTAAAAAAAAGCTATTTCAGATTTATGTATATATACTGCCTTTTTTTTCTGGTGGTCTTTATATAATGATGTGATTTTCTCCTTGGTGCTTTAATGGCTGAAGAGATGAAGGAGGCACACCATCATAAACTGAAAATGGTGTTTATGAATCAAAAAATATCAATATTGATTCATTACATGAAATCGCGGACCGCCTTGTCTAATGGTCAGTTAAGTCTACTGCGGATGGGAAAGGTCGTGGGATCGGATTCCGGCTCCGGCATGGATGTATTTTCTATCTTCTGTCCTTGATCTTTCTTTGTGTGAATGTGTTGTTGTGCTGTGAATGGTTGCCTACCCTAAAAATGGGTCCTTATGGCACGTGTGTACTGTGGAAGTCGGATTTCACACCAAATTACGATGCAGTTGTAAAACTCAAGCAGCTCATCCCAAAGTGGCAGTCTAGCTGTCACAAGACAGCAACAAATGAACCATCACCAATGTAGGCAGTGAGGAGCAATGTTGGTGCCAAAATGGAGGTAACTAGTACAAATGGTGGGACTTCTTCTCTGTCTTGGGGTAAGAGATGTTACTCTTAGCCGTGGTAGGTACAGCAAGATTTAGAATAACTTTTCAGTGAAAGCCTACCCTTGACCGGAACTTAAAACGAGCTTTATTCAAAACTTGAAAATGTCTACAAACATCCCTTTGCATTTCACTGCCTCATATATTGCCTATTAGTAACAACATATGTGTTAGCTAACAACTTGCATCAAGGGAGCAGCAACGGAGATTTCGGGAGCAATCCCACAAAACAATTGGTTTTATCACACATTAAAATCACTAATCGGCAGTTTATATGCAGGTAAGAACTGTTATAACCTAACTTCCACCAAGAAAAGAAGTTCCGGAAATTTTGAAATGGGAGAGTGATTGATTTTTAGTACTTTCCTCTTACAACGTATCCCAAATTCCAGTACTATAGTTCCGAATCCTATCCCTATCTCTAACATAAAACGAGCTGGCCTGCAATTTTTAGGATTTCAATTTCGAAACTTCGATCGAGATTCGAAATTGCCTTCCTCTAATATCGTCGAAAATCATGTAAAAATCAGTTTTTGATAGTTCAATATAAAAATTCTGACGAAGAGAAGTTCCTTCAACCACCCTTGAATCAGCGCTTGACTTCTTTCCTCAAAAGGTAAATTCTGACTGCGCCAATGATGAACGAAAACGTCGTATCGTCTTGAATATTAACTACAGCATGTTTACACATAAAAGCGCATGAATCCCTATGTGAGATAAGGATCAAAATAAACCATAAATAATGTTTCAGATTTCTTTTAAAGGAATTTTCTTTAACTGTACAAGACATTACAATTACCGCGCATTTTGAACCAGCCGACTATACAACATTTTTTCTTTTTCTGTTTTAGTTTTTTGAAAAGATTAAGTTAAAAATATTTTATGCAAAACTTTACAACATGCAAGCGAACGCAAATAAGAGAGATCCAAAACGTCTAATTATGACAATGATGCTCAGTTGTAAATGAAGTTTGACCAAAATGATTCAGATTTTTTACTCCATTTTCAATGCAGAAAAAAAAAGAATAAACCGTAAAAGGTTTCGGTTTTAAGGTGACAGGAAAGTTAATTGAAAAAAAAAAAAACGTAGAAAGGTGGAAAGTACCTTCGTTTTAAAAAATGCTGACCAACATAAACTTTCTCGTATTGATCCCTTATTTTTCTTTTTTTTTCCCACATTAAAAGATTTACAATCAAGTATTATTTCAAGGAAAGGTAATGGTGCATGTTAAACAGTTTCACGGTTGCACAGTTGACGCTTAAATCGTCCGGATCTTTTAAGTGCAGAATTGTCTATTGAAAATATTTCAGAGGGAGTCAAAGGTTATAAACTCAATGCAAATTATACGGAAAGACAACAAAAGCCACCTCTTCATAAATGTAAATTCTCAAAGTCGTGAGGCCAGAGCCCTCCCGATTCTTCTAACTGACGGATCTGATTAAGTGGCATAGTAAATTCTCTTTTTAGGAGAGAAACTACACGATAGATTTTCCGTCATTCATTAAATTCATTAGGGAGTGGTTTATCAATACCCCGATACAGACATCAGGTATTGTCCGTTTTAAACGAGAAGGCACTTCGCCCCGCCTTGTCGAACGCAGAGTTCAATTTTACGCGAGGGTGATCGGTAAATATCCCCGTGCATGTAAATGAGACAACCCGACAATCTTAACTTTGGTGTGCATTTTAATGTGAAAAATAAGTCTTAGTATTCTTTCCATCACTTGTTTATCTTGTCTGTTGCCACTTTCGTTATTCTTCCAGTTTAAAAACTGCTACTTTTACGACAAAATGATATGATCCAACTATGTCTTCCACCGAAAACAGCGAAATAGAATTATCGGACACCACGTGACAAAGGCGGAGTCAAGTGACTTCTCGTGGAAAACGGCCAATACAGTGCCCAACATGTATACGCTTAGTTTTTAATTATCAAAGTAATATAAATATGATTTCCGCACACATGCATCGATGATTGAGATGGATTAGCTGGATTAGACAAATACTCTACAGAAGATTTAGTTATAAGTTGAGGTTATAAGTGATATACTTATAAGTGAAAGGACTAAAGAAAAGGATTACTTGATTCTTGATTTAATCACCAAGCGTTTTTTTCTTTCAATGAAAGATCTCCAAAACACAGAGTTCAAATTTTGTGTGTGTGTGTGTGTGTGTGCGTAATTTTTTTTTTTTTTTTTTTGATGAAAAAGATAATGATTTAAATATTTTGGACTAAAATTTTCAAAAAAAAGAAAAGAAAAGAAAAACACGCAAATACTGAAATGTCCTTAAATTATTTGGCTTAAATTAACCAAAGGCAACGACAACCCTCAATTGCTCACCAGAAAACGATTTCGTAATATTGACAATACTTGCTCCTTAGACCTTTTAAAAGCTGTGATCTAAATTATCCTTAAGGCAGAAGTAAAATATATTTGGGTGATACGGTAAATTATTTTTTTTTGCGTTTTCCAAAGAAAAATTTTCTGTTTAGATTAACATTCATTATTTTTACTAGTTGCCGTTATTTTTGTGTTTACAAAGATGAAGGCCAGATGATGTTTGAACTTTTTTGAATGTTATAGGCATCAGGGAAAAATATGCCCTCAGGGGGCTACCTTATTGGCTTTACAACTGCCGGGGAAGTGACAAATTCACACATAACCTATAAAAAAAATATATCACGCGTTCTTTTTTCCAGAACTTCAACGTAATCCATGATGCCTACACACAATAAACATTGCATTGTACAAACTTACACTTAGGTAACAATAAAATTTAATAACATAATAGTTTAAAAAGTAAAAGACACTTTTTTGTAGCAAAATGAACTAAAAAGTAAAAATTAATCTTTGGATGATAAGTATATAAAGTAATTAATCAAACACTTGATTTTAATGTAATAAAGATATGTGGGGTGCTGTCTATTTACATTTTTGCATGGACAACAAACGGAAGAAATTCAAGACAACTGATACGAAGCCCCCCCCCCCCACGCTTTTTTGTATTACATTAAAATTAAGTATTTGGTCAATTACTTCATATATATATCATTCAAAGATTATTTTTTACTTTTTAGTTCATTTTGCTACAACAACGTGTTTTTTATAGTTTTTTAAACTATTATTTTCTTTTTCTTTTTTTTTTTCTGTTTAGTTAACCTTGTATTACGAAAAAAATATTCAATTCAACAATCTTTTAGATTTATGAAATTTGCCCCCCCAAAAAAAAGCTACTAAGGTCTCGAGTAGTATTTAAAACGCAGTCTCTCGAACTCCAAAAAAGGTAAATATATTAATCCTTAAAGTGTAATAGATTAGCTACATTCAATTACCCCGATAAATCGCCTGTCGAGTATTTGTCTTATCCAGCTAATCCATCTCAGTCATCGATGCATGTGTGGGGAAATTATATTTATATTACTTTGATAATTTAAAACTGAGCGTATGCACCTATGTAGGTAACTATGTATGTATGTATGTATGTCCAAGTTACTTCTCCCGAACGCCAATAAACTGCACATCGAGCCAGGTATCGATAGATTTCTAATTTTCTCGTCTTTATGTTTGGCTTTTTAACATAATCCTCCGATAATAATTAGCAGAGATATCAATTAAAAACTATATATTAGTTATGACAGTTAGATTTCCACATAAAATCCCTATTTTTCTAAGGCTTTCCTCCATTCAAATTATTATTCAGTGCTTCATTTCGACTTTCCGTAACAATGCTTTCATTAAAATTCGTAGCGTGAAGAAAATCGCTGAGATTAAAGATCTGTTGCCATTTTTATTCCTCAAATATGAACAAATAAAATTTATGCTTTTGTTTTAAAGGTTTTTCCTGTAATCGGGGGATTTAAAATGTTTCGTTTTGGTTATTTTTCCGCAATCTGCCGCAAAATTTTACCGAATTTCCCTCCCCCCCCCTCCACCCCCCCCCCCCCCCCCAAGTTTGATTATTGAACACGCGTCACCAGACATAACTATTATTTTCGAGGTGCACCGTGCAAAGCCAAGCGACGCAGTCAGTGTTACTTTGAAAAATTGAAATGCATTTTAGTAAAAGTTTTGTTCAACAATGGCCTGATCAACAATGAATTGCCAATTGAAGGCTCACCTAAATTTTGGCTTGAAATTAGTTAAAAACAATTATATTTCACGTTCTAATTACCTTGGAACATTCGAACAAATTTTGTCTAATGCAGAGAAATCAAAGGTTTTTATAGATATTTTTAAATAATATTTGCGAGCATTTTTTAATTTTTTTTTTATTTTTTCTTCTTCTTCAAATTTTTTGGATTTATGACAAAATATTGCTTAAAATTGGAGTAAACTAACGATTAAAATTGTTAATTAATTTGATTATAGAATATTGCATTGTCATCGGATCTGAGGTCGCGTGCCAAATTTCAAAAGAATCCGATCGGAGGAAGTGGGGGAAATTTGAGTTGCAAGATTCCGTTACAAGGTACATACATACATACAGATGAAACTAATAAAAGCGTGTTAAAAATATATACTTACCAGGGGAAATACTGTAACGACTGGTATAAGCACGCATTGTAGAAGTGCAAAGAGAATTGATACTATATTATTAGAATTTTGCGCAACCCATATTAGCTGGTTTTTAATTTTAGCCTGTATTACGTTGGTTATTGACGGTCAAGGACATCTTTTACCAATTTTAATGCTAAATTAGAGTTTTTTAATTTCACCAGGTGACGGTAAAATGACTATTATGTCACGTGAAAATGAATAATTTTTTGCATGTTTATAAATGCTTTTACAATGTTATTGATATTAATTTAGGTGTATGATTATAAAATAGAGCGTTGAACGTGTTTGTATAAATAGTAGAAAAATGCAAGCCAGGGTATTAGACATTTACAGCTATTTTCAGCTATTCATGCTAAAATGAAACAGTTCAAGAATCGACTTTTTGGGCCAAGTAAAAGACAATATTCTTTATTCATTAAGCATACGACAACAATAATTCAATCAGTTTTACCTAAAAATGAGTCATGGGAATTCAAATAGCATATAATTACCCATTTTTTCTTTCTATAGTATTTAGTAACTTAAATTTAGTTTTAAGTATTTAGTAACTTTAAGTTACTTTCTATTGTTATTAGTAACTTAGATATTTGGTTAAAGCTGTTAATTTAACGAGACATTTTTACAACGAGATCACATTTTCTGGAAAATTTAATTTAACATTGTATTTCACCTGATAATTATCTTGTAGCAACGTTCGTTATTGAGTCTGCTTTATCCATAAATTAAATGAGTTTTAATTGATTTATATAAAATTGTTTTTTATTTTTGCTTTAAAGTTATTAGTCCACTACTTCCCAACTGCTCATATTAAACAAAATGAAAAACATGTACACATTTGATGGAAAACGATACAAAATAGAATTTAAATATCGGAAAACGATTCGTGATTCCCAAGATTTGCAAAGGTTTAAGGAATATCCTTTTTTAAGTAAATGTACACGGAATAGCGTTAGGTACTATTTATAAAGAAAGTGCTTAACTTTCAAATTCAATTCTATGAAAATAAATAATGTATTCATATATTCTTCGAGCTTAAATTGTTTTCAAGCACCACCGACGACAACGCTTTTTATGCATTTTATATTCAAATAAGGTGAAACAGTTCCCGTCAGATATTTTTCGGAAAAATTCGTATTTACCTTTCTTTTTAAACTTTGTCGAAGAAAATGTAGAAGTTCCTTTTGAGTAAGAGAAAAAGTTTGGTAAGATTTTCAGAATGCAATAGCTTCTTTGGAGAATCACTTAAAATGGAGAGTAAATATTAATAGATTCTTCTTTTTTTCTTTCTTGTTTTTTCATTCTTTTTATCGAATGAATGTTTAACTCTTTAAGACCGGGAAGGAGGGAATTTTTTACTACAGTTAGGTCCTGACTTTTTCGATCAAGCTATTTTGGAAATGGAATCGTCCACGCTGAGACCCCCCTTCGGCAGCATCTCGTCAGTTCTTGTGTGCACTAATTACAGGAGGCGTGGTAAGCTGTCACCTTAATCGCTGTCGCGCTTCAGGCGTGCAGCCTTTTTCGCTATTTCCCTAGACTAGTGTTTATCGCGTATGTTGGTTCAGCTGTCTGCGATCAGACACATGGGATGTTTTAAAATTAGGAATAAAACATCTGAATTGCAAAAAAAAATATTCAAAAATCAAAAGCAGCTTCGGAATGAAGAATTTCAAAGGGAAAAATAGAACAAGTCGCGTGAATGAAAAAGAATGAATATAAAAGTTTCTTCATTTCCCCCTTCCTCCCGAAATGCGGGCACAAGTTATTAGCTATCAATCCTTGTAGTTGTATTGCCATTGGGAATTGTACATCACTGTCACTTGTCCCATCAGTTGAAAATACTTCGGTCGGAAGAAAGGATCTTTGAGGTGGTCTCACAGCGTGACTTTCCATCAGTTCCTATAACCATATTGCTAATAAGTTCGGTTTTTTTTTGGATATTATGTTCAGCCTACAGCGCAAAATGCCTAACCTTTCTAGCAGCTTTTGTTTTTGGAAACATTTCTCCCAATTTCGATTGATTAAAAAAGTTTGAGCACAGCCAATAACTTTTATTCTTCTGCAGAATAATAAATTATAAAACATATAGTTCTTTTTAATACATGTTTTCCTTTTTTTATAAAGTTATTGAAAAAGGCTACAATAAAATTATAAAACATTCTTTTTTCAGAAATATAAACATTTTTTAGATTTTTAAGAGACATATTTTAGAATTACAGAAAATCAGAAAAAATATATGTAACAGGGGCATGGCGAGAGAAGGTTTGCCGGGTTGATTCCCAAATCCCTTAACTTTCGCATATTGATTGTAAATCTTAATATATCTTATACACATATATTAGCCGCCTTCAACGCGTAGATGATATTAATCATAAATAAGAACATTACAGTTCAAGCACAAGCTTAAGATTTATTATGCAATAATTTAAATTTTCCAGTTTCAATCAATTCCATTTGCACAAACTGATGAGAATAATTACTGAAAGAATGTTTTTGAAACTATTTTCAAACATTTGGAAGAAATTGCACCCCTATCTCTTTTCCATTTCTGAGTATACTACGGACAAGTAATAAAAGCTATCCCAGCCAGGAAAAAAAAAGGAAAGTTAAAAGAAAATAATAGAAAGATAATTTTTCAAGAGTAATAATGAAAAAAAAAAAATCTTTTCCTCAAAAAATGGGGGTTAAGAGAATGCTTAGTGGGGAAGCCACGAAATCTTATTTATTTCCCCCCTTTTTTTCTTTTTTAAAATAAAACTAGTCTATGTAATTCGATTTTGACATTACTTATTAAATGACAGATAAAAATGGAGTTTGGCGTCAAAATTTGGGATGAATAGCCACCGTAGACTAACTCTCCCAGAGCCGGATTTAGTGGAGGGCAGGCGGGGCTACTGCCCCGGGGCCTCCACAATAAATTTTTTACAAAATATCCTAGCTTTCACGGGTCAAAAATATCGGATATGTACATATATATCAAAATATTCGGATATACAGTAGAAGACCATTGTAACGCACACCTTGAGACCAGAGCTTTTGCGTTATACAGGTTTTTGCGTTATATAGGTCATTTCACAAATTTTGACACTAAAGTTCAGAATATGTCTCTATATTAGCACTTCAGAATGAGTTTTATCTGCAATGAGTATTAAAGCACCAACATTACAATTAGTTATTCACAAATAAATATGTTTCACAATCAAACGAAAGTGCATTATCCTGCACTTCTGCTAGCTTCTTGGTTTGCATAACAGCTGCATTTGCAAGAGCCATCTGGTATTTTCTGTTTACTGTAAGGAGGGTACTAATTTACATTTAAAAGCTTTGGATTAAGATGGAAAGATGAAAAACTGTTTCAAAATAACATTTTTTATGTTTGCATAACAAAACAGAGATATTTTTTCAACTTCAAAACCTATTGTTTACTTCTGGAAAGTTGTACGGTTTATAGAGAATTGCGTTATATAGGTCGGCGTTATAATGGTCTTCTACGGTATATCAAAGTATCGGATATTATCGAAAATATGATGATCTTTTCGAAAGGATTAGGGGCATCCACTCCTTCGTTTGCCCCGGGGCCTCCACACTTCCAAATCCGGCCATGAACTCTTCCAATTATAATCTTCATTCCAATGAAATAACATAAGAAAAATTCAGTTTTTTTTTTGAGTTTTTTGGTTTTATTCCCGCAAAATAAATTAATACGTAAAATCAATCCGAGTAGAAATAATTTTTTCAGTCGATTGTTAAATTTTAACTCTGAAAAGTGAGAGGGCAAGGCCCCTTTACTTTTGAAAGTAAGGTAAAATTGCCCCCCGCCCCTCCAACCCACAAACACACAAGTTGCCATGGTTATCGTATATAACTAGCTAATCGAATATGATAAAGATGAGAGCATACAACTTTTTAACATAGAAATGCAAGATAGATATATCTGTACTGAACGAAAGTTTTCTTGTTTTGATGCAACTCTGAAATCGCTTAATTATTATTGACAACAATTTCATATTGGGGGAAGGAGGTGACATTTGTTTTCTCTTAAAAAATCAATTAATTCTAAATTAGTGCTAAAAGTGTAAATGCAACAGATGTAATAGAAGCACAGATTTAGATTTTCTTTACATTTATTAGTAAGTAAAATGCTGTATGACATGATTTTAAAAAAAATATTCCCTAAAATTTATTCTGATGATGTTTTCCTGAATAATTGCCATTCATACAGAAGTAAATATGTACTTGAGTTTGTTTGAAGAATTTAACAATTAATTTATATTTTCAAGGAAACAAAGTTGTGGGATATGCTACTGAAAGCAAGAGATAATGTCTTTTTAAATTGATTAAATGAATTTAGGAAAGAATTAAATCCGATTTTTTTGGTGTTTGTTACACTACAATCGTTAAAGGAATATTACAATGTGACTTAGCGCCATTAGAAATTTCTGTTAATCCCACTTCAGAGACAATTGTTTTTGAAAATTTAAGCAGATTGTCATTTTTTACCTTTTTTTTTTTTTTTTTTTTGTAAATCATGGTTCTGAATTTACATGTTGACAAACTGACTGAATTTCCCAAATTAATGAATAACATGTTGTTCAGAAGAAACTAAAAAATGCTATTTTGTGATTAAATTTTTATAAGTGCAAATATATATTATATTGCTAGCAAGTATCACTTTACTCAAAATTTTGAACTGTAAAGGTAAAGTGGATAATACGGTAGTTTGTAAATTGTATAATATCGTAACAAAATTCTTTTCTTTTGACCATTCTGAGAGAACTAGTATCTAAGGCATCTTCTTTAGTCACCCGTGCGACCTGAATACTGGAGTTGGTTGACCCATGTTATGTGTGTTTTAAGTCCTTATGGAATTATGACCTCCTATCTCACTTTTTGTGGGGCGCTACTGTTTGGGTAACAGTTGTGTGGTGGGGTGCAGTGTGCAGTATATTTTCACGAGCAAGTTAAAGCTCTGGGCAGATTTGTTTTGTTTAGATGCCTTCCAAGCTCTGATTTGCTGAGTAATACTTTTAAGTTTCTAAAACTGGAAAGAAATAATTACATTTGGGTTGAAAATAAAAATAATGAAAATAGAAAAGGTTAATAGATGGCGAACTATTGCAAGTAGTAATTGCACACCCGTGTTTCAAGGTTCCTTGTAAACCTGAAGCATGTATATGCAGTTATTTGCAAAGTTTGTGCTTTAATGTTGTACGAATTATCATGAAAAATTATACAAAACATTAATTTATAAATCCTAGAATAGTATTTATTTTTAAAAAAGTGGTACAAAAAAGTGAGTATTAGAAGTGGAGGAAATTGAAACGAAATCGTACAACGCATTCATCTTTTCTCATTTTTTGAGGAAGCCAAGCGACATCAAGTCATTAGCAGCTCCCCATTCATGCAGTTGTCGCTATCACTTGCTAAATAGCTATCGGCTAGAAGAAAGGGTCTTCTTCGGGGAGGTCTCGCAGTAGGGTGTCTTCTTCTACCCACCACCCCTGAATTCGCATAACTCGGCCGGGTACGGGCGGGCTCGGATCTAAGTTACAAAGCCGTATAGGGCCGGCCTCGGTCTTAAGGAGTTAAGTAACAGTCTGAGATCGAAACACCGCAATGCAAAACTAAAATACAGTCTAAACGTCAAACTTTGTATTCGTGAATACGTAGATTGTTTTGAATGAAAAGTTTAAAAGTTGAACAAAATTTTTCTACAAAATAATGAGCTTAAACAGTATCAGCTTAGTTGGGCTTAAAGCCAGTTGCTAGTTGTCAATTTTGTTTTTGTTTTATATTTTGGCTAAAAAATGCAAAACCCCTCAACTCATCAAGGTACAAAAAAAGAGGTTTCTTTTACTTTCATTTTTTTTTTGATACATGTTACAAACAATGTTTTTTTCTTTCTTTTTGCATCAAATTTATGTACGAAACGTTTTAATTCTTCAATTTCTTTCACTAAAATTAACACTGACAATATTCTCATTATTTTAAAGTGCCTCTATTTTGCTTATTTTTTCACTTTCTTTTTTTAACATTTGTAATCACCATTGGGAAGTCAAGACTTAAATGTGGATGGGTTAATTAAGGTAAGCAATTTTAAAACATTGAATATTTTACAATGTTTTTCAAAACAAATACGATTTCTGAGAATATCCCGTTATTCACTAAAACCGCGGAGTTCTTGTTTAGATATTCATAAGTGAACCTTTCAATATCAACGAAATTGACAAATTCAAGTAGGATACTGCAACTTTAAGTTGGGTTAAAAAATAATATCAAATGATGACTAATTTTTGAAAACAACCTGCTAACAGAAGTAACTCAAATGTAGTGTTGGAGAATTTTTATTCACCGTTGATAATTGTTTCTTAGGGGAGGAAGATTAAAATTTCCGATTTATTAATTTGAAAATATTTAACTTAAGCTGCAAACATTTTTATATCCAGTTGGATAGTTTTCATTGTGTAGTGACAGAGATTTACTAATTGTTAGTAGAAAAACAATAGCTTATGTTAAACAAATTAATTGAAAGTTAAAAATTATGAATACATTTTGCAACAAATCTCATCTATACAGCTGTGTAACTAGTGCTATCTGAACAGTCCATAACTCTAACAGAATAACAATAAAAAAAGAAACAGCTTTTTCAGTATCTATTCAAGCTTATTGCTTTCTTTGTGTTTGATTTTAAGTAGAAAAATACTATTCCTGGAGCTGATCAAAACATTGTGTAAAACAGAGAAACTTCACGCCAAAGTCCATACCAAGTTTCTTTACAGCTTCAATAACAACTTTAAAATCAGTTACAAAGAACAATAAGTATTCTAAATTTAATTATATAATTTGCCAAATTCGAGATATTGCTACAGTAGGCTTCGCATCCAACATTTGATAAATTAATGATTTCACAATACATTAGCTTCAATTTTAAAAAAAATTGAAGGTCGCCTCAAGCATTAAGTGCTATTTAAACAAGAATTTTTTTTTTTTTTTTTTTTGGAAAATCTAATTAGGTTAAAATGCTGTTTTCTTTCCTGTAAATTTTTAAAAAGGAAGTGAGTAGGCTTTCATTCTGAAAGACTGAAATGTATTCTTCCGCATACTTCATTACCAATCCGGGGTTTAGTGTAGATATCACTCTAATCAGTTATATTATCTCAATAGCTTTTTATTACTATTATTATACAGGGTTAGCATATAAGAATGTCTCGGTTTTAGAAATTTATATTTGATAAACCATTACACTTACATGAAATAACACTTAGCACTCTAAATGATACATAAAAATAAAGATAAACTGTCCAAATTTCTTTTCTCTCACAAATGTTGGATGTTTGTGCCTTTCGACACTCATCCAACAAACATTTTGGAGTGTTTCACTGTCAATTTTTCGTAATGCTACACACATGCAATCTTTCAGTTCTTGCAATGTTGTAGGCAAGTGGTGGTGTATAAAGTCTTTGACGAAACCTCATTAAAAAAATCACGTGGGGCTAGGTTTGGGGATCCTGCTGGCCAGCGCATAAAGGGTAAATCATCATCACTTGTCCGGCCAGTCCAGCTTTGCGGAATGTCAGTGGTGCAGCGAAGTGGGGGAAGGGGGGGGAACACCACATAGTGGCTTTGGTTTTAATTTTCTTTACAATCTTAATACAATAGCTACTGTTGTGACCAAAAAAACCTTATCCAGAAGGAATTTCTGGCTGCCCACCTGTGGAACATTTAAGTAGTTACGTACGTTCCGAAAAGCTTGGACAGTGTATTTTTGTGCATCATTTATAGTGGTAAGTGTAATAGTTTATGAAATATAAATTTTTAAAACCGGGATATTCTGTTGTGCTAGCCCTGCATTATATTTGTAATCAGACACATTGCAGTGAAATATCACTAATACTAAAAATTCAAGTTAATCCATTTTAAAGAAAAAATTTCTATAAAATACATATCGTTTTGATTCTGAGACTTTACCAATTTCCAAAATTTTCTCTTTCAGTTCTTACTCTGCAAGCAACAACGCGTTTGGAATTGCTTACTTCCTAACTTTATTTCTTCTTATTTGCTTGTTTTTCCCCACGTATTCCAATTAAATACTTATTATAATAAAAGCGTAACCCCACTTAAAGGATAAAGTCTGATTCTCAGAAGAAATCCTTGGGGAGAGAAAAAAGTAAATGTTTTCCTTAGCGATGAAACGGATTAGATGTTAAACAGACGGGAGGATTAGGATGGCAAGAAAAAGTAATCCTTGCTCTGTTTCTCACTGATCCTCTAGAGATGAGGTATTAAATGAAAACGAAACAGTGATTTAAAACGACAATATTGTTTGTTCTCAGCAAAGCTAGGTTATAAAATCAGCTGAAATGCAAGAGTTTGTTGTATTTTCTATCCATATCATAACTTGCTGGACGATGACCTAAATACGAAAAGTTCTTCAAAACTTTTTTGTTAGGTAAATGCTTTGTGAGTACTAGAGATGCAAAATTCCCAGAAATGTTGAAGCGGTGGAAAATAAATTACTGGAAAAATTGGGAAAAATGAAAAAATCGATTTTTTTTTAATCAAAATGTAGTTTTTTAGTTATATTTTCATGTTGAACATAAAAAACAGAAAATATTTTAAAATATTCTGCAGTCCGTAGTATTTGTTTTTTTCTTTCAACAAAAATAGACGCCAAACTTTTAAACCGATTTAAAATATTAACAATTATCTTTCTTTGTTCAAATATCAAAAATTATCCAAATTATTCGATCGTTAATTTTGAACAAGATATGATTTTTGTATTTCAATACATTTTTTTACATTTTGTTTTTATATAAATTGTGAGACATTTGAACTGAAAGGCTTTTCTTTATTTTAGAATTAGATGCATTTATATATATGTGTGTCTATATATATACACACACATTAAATGAAAAAAAAAACATAAATTTTCCCTTAAACATTTCCATTAACTATTAATACTGATATACTAATTCTGTCCTGTGTATGAATAATAGTTTTAGTGAGTAAAGCAGTAAATAATACTATGGTCTACAGGGAAATTCAAAATATCTTAGAGCTTGCATTATCAAAGTTAGTGTTTTCATTCGTGATGCTGAACATAAAAAACTTCTTAAACAATAAAAACCTTGAGATGTAAATATTGTTAATTTCTGAATACATTATTTTGTGCCAGAAACACTAAAGATTTCATTTTTTTTCCTGAATGGAAATAAACCTTTTCGGAAAATGAAAAAAAAAAAAACTTTTTCATTCACGCTAATGATAAATACCTGCAATATTGCTGTTCAGACACTTTTTGAACCAACTTCGATGCTTATGTCATTTGTAGGGGTATTCCACGAAAACGTCAACCCTCTGTCCCGCATGTGACGGTTCGTTTATTTCATTAAGAAGTAATAATTTTAAAGGGTATTGACGAAATTTTTTGCTTAAGAAATCACATGTAAGTTTGTAATTTGTTAAGCAGAAAAAAATTGCTCATTAATATTTTGAAGCATTTTTTAATGAAGTATAGTAACCTCACGTGCGGGACAAAAGGCTTTTTCCGTGGAATGGCACTATACGACATACGCCAATATTTCTAAATAAAATTATGTTGACCACATTTTGGTGTCATTACATTTGAAATTAAATATAAATGAATCAGAAGAAATAAGAATTTCAAGTCATGCTTCGAAATTGAGAAGCGTTTTTAGAGTTTGACTAAGTTCCTGAAAACATTTTCTCAATTTTTAAAATGTTTAGTAAGTTTTCCCATGCCACTCTTAATACTCTGCCGCTGGAAAAAACAACTGAAAAATAAATGGCATCCCAAAATTAACGCGAGATTTGAGTTTGCCGCCATTTTTGCTGTAAATCGTTGGCAAGCCTGAAAAAAGAGCATTTTGACAGCTGAGAGTTTAGAGTTATTAAAAAGATTATACAATGACGCGTTTTCATTATTGAACAGTTATTTAACATATTTGAGCAGTTATTTAACTTTATTGAACAATTATTTCAAAAATAATGAAAGTTGAGACTGGTCAAGCAGTTACTGTTATTGGCGCTCGATAAAGCAACACGGTAATGTACGATTGGTTGTGGGCTTGTTGGCATAAACCTTCAAATAACCCCATAAGAAAATATCTAATAATGTTAAATCACACGATCTAGGGTGCTAATTCTGATTACCGAAATGAGATACACGAGCAGGAAATACCTCATGCAGTATCTGAATTGTTTCTCTGACTGTATGGCAGTCAGGGTTGCCAGACGTCCCGGATTTCAAGGGACAGTCCCGTATTTTGAAAAATTGTCCCGCGTCCCGGGGAACTTCCATACGGGGGGGGGGGGCTAAAGTCCCGTATTCTGACTGATAACAATATTTTACAGAACGAGACATTTTAAGGGAGAAAAATAAAATAAAACAAAAAATGTGAAGCAATGAGCGATAAGAAAATCATGTGACAGCAAACGCAAAAATTATTTTCCTTTTGATTTGGTTTGTATGTTTTTGTTATGGCGGCAGACTATGATGAACCGAATGGTTGTTTCTTTGCTCATTGACTAATATTGGAAATATATCTCTGCGCATGCGTCGTCAATCGCAATGAAAATGATTTTTATACTTGATAAGCAACATTTTGTGAGGTTTAATGCTTTGTTGCGATTGAATTTTTCAGATTTATCATGAAAAGACGCCTCAAAAATCCCTCCCTCCCCCCCACTTTTCACTCCTAGAAACCTGTCCCGTATATATTGTTCTTAAATCTGGCAACCTTGATGGTAGTATACATGGTCCATTTTTACTAACCCTAAACCTCTCAGCTGTCAAATTGTTCTTTTTTCCTGGCTGGCAGCAGTTTACTGCAAAAATGGTGGCAGATTCAACTCTTGCGTTAATTTTGGATCACCCTTTAATATACTACTAATGAATGAATGTGCATGTTATATCACGGGTTAGAAGATTATTTTTCAACTTACACTATTATTAATGTACCAGATGAGTAATGGAATTTCAAAAAGCAGCAGTTTTTATTGG
This sequence comes from Uloborus diversus, assembly GCF_026930045.1. Taxonomy (NCBI): domain Eukaryota; kingdom Metazoa; phylum Arthropoda; class Arachnida; order Araneae; family Uloboridae; genus Uloborus; species Uloborus diversus. Next base: position 120,834,045 of record NC_072739.1, read on the forward strand.
TTTGGTTTTCAACCACACATAAAAATCCTAGAGAATGAACATGTGTTCATTTACTGATTTTTCACCTTTTCTTTAACACTTTTTTTTAAATTACGAATTAATCATTCACTGTGAGGTGTTCATTAACCGGTTGGAATCCTAATTAACGACTTATAGTACTTCCCTTTAACGTCCCATTTTTGAAACATCACTAAAAAATGATAGCAATATTTTCAAAACAAAATTTATTACATTCTCAAATGGCGCACTGTAGCTCAAAGAATGTAAAAAAAAAATATCTTTATTGAGAAACGTATTATATACAAAGGAAAATCTGTTTCCAGTTCTTTTGTTTTAAAAGACTTTGAAAACAATGTTTCACGTTGAATGAATCCGTCAATGTTTGCATCCTACATTATTTTATTCACCACTGCTTGGATATTTTAAAGTTTATCTCTTTTGATAGATTTTATTTCTTCTTTATGAAAAACATGACATATAATATTTATCTCTCTTATTTATTTCTTTAAGCTGCCGTGAGGTTACTGATATCTTATCTGTGCTACCACAGCTGTTATTCAGCGTGCGACATGTAGCATCAATCAAAGTTTTTGTATTTTATTAGTTAGCTTATTGAAAAGAATTTCCCTTTACGCTTTGAATATTTTTAAAGAGAAAATTACAATGTGTTTTCCAGTTTATTGAGCCATAAGATAAAAGATAATTTGACTTTTTTTTCTCACATTTTATTTGTTTATTCTTTAGTCTGTTTATCTCTTATTAATATTGAATCTTAAAAGAAGAGAAGTGATCATAGATCTAAATACAACAACATCGAGAACAAAACTGATCTAATCCCTTGATTTAAGTGGAAATATCACAAAATCACAAAACAAAAAACAGTTATATTATATAATAACAATAATTACCATAACAATACCAAATTTTATGAAAAATTCAGGCAATAATGTTAGTAAGTTATATGTATAATCTATACACATAATAAAATAAGATATTTGCTTGTTTGTGCGTGTGTCATGCTTCTTGGGAAAACGGTAAGGCCTAGAGCTATGAAATTTGGCAGACGTATACAGTGGCTCCCAAAAGTGTTCATACACCTTGAAATTTTGTAATAAAACCAAAATAACGCGAAACTGAATTCGAATATGAAGTCTAATTCTTTTTCACGTCATTTCTATGGCTATTCTAAATAAAACTCAGTAGTTTTTTTCAAAGCATTGCCTGATTTCATTTTTGAAGTTTGTCAAAAAACAAAGGACAGAGAAAAATACGCCACAAAAGTCATCGCACACTGAAATATTTTCGTAAAAGTTCAAGGTTAAAATAAAGGCAAGTGGGGACTCAAACCCCCTTTTGAAATTAGAACTTCCTTGCTTTTAGTACTTTTCTCTTTGCAAAAATGTAAAAACATTTCTTCTCCAACCATTAATGAATAAGTTATTAAAAATATCAAATTTTAATAACTCTAATCTGTACTGAAATCGGTTTCTATCGGAAAAACATCCTGCTAAACCATGGGGAAAATAACGGACCCTCCCCTTTAAATTTTGCATATGGGCGCCCTTGTTATCACATGTCGTTTTGTTTTTATGATTTTTGCATTGTGTTGACACTGCAAAGTCATTTAGCTTTAATTTTTGGTTTATTTATTCCCTAAATATTCTGCTTATTGTTTTTAAATGGCTGTTATTCGTAAAACAACAACAAACACCATTCGAAATTTGATTTTATTTCCTCACAGTAGCGGTAAATTGGTTTGAAATTCTCTAAATTAGTTAAGTTATACCATTCTATGGTGAAGTGCTTGATAAAATGCTTTAACCAAAAGAATCGGATCGAAAACAAGGTAAGAAAAGGTCAGCCGACAAAGTTAACAAAGCGTGATCGGAGATTTACAGTTACAAAAATTGTGAAAAATACACATTTGAGTGCTGTTAAAGTTTCTGCAGAATTTATTGAAACATTTTACGTTTAATTTTCACCTAAAATTGTTCTCCAAGTTCTCTGATTAAGAGGATTAAATGGGGCCTCCTCCCGTAGAAATTTTCTTGTTCGTGCGAAAAGCAGAAAGCTTACGTTTTTCGTCGCAAAATCAATGATAATTAAGCTCAAAACTTTTTGGAATAACGTTTTACTTACGCACGAAAATAAATTCAGCATTTTTGGTTAAATGTTGTATACATTGGTAAATAGAAGAAAAAAATGTGGAATTTTTTCTTAAGAACTTAGTTGAATCAGTTAATTAGGACGGTGAATGTGTTCGTGTCTGAGGGTGCATATCAGCATCAGGACTTGGTAGTTTGGTTTTTGATGAAATAGTGAATCACGCTACTCATTTAAATATTTTAAAAAACAATTTTAACTATTGGCCCAAAATTTGGTTTTCGGGAGCAATTTTGTTTTTTATCAAGAGAACGATAAGAAGCACTTCGGTTTTCAACGTTTGCGCGGCAAAAATTTTGTTTAAGCTTAGAAATACACTCTGTCGCAAAAAAATATATGCACCTAGAAGAATTAGAGCCACGATCATGAAACTCGGCACAAATGCAGTTTGGTAGCTGATATGCAAATGATTAAAATTTCAGCGCCAATGAAACAAGGCTAAGCGCGCTATGAGCATGTGAGTTGCACAGGTGGGAGAGTTTAAAAGCATGAGTACTTGTGCCGTAGGGATATTCAGTCGAATTTGTTGACTTCGGTAGACTGTACTGTGACTTAAGATGCCTGTAAGACGTAACCAACGGAAGTACGAACAGCTGACGGAGTTTGATAAGGGCCGTATAATAGGTCTCAGAGAAGCAGGTTGGTCAAACAGGAGTATCGGCCGCCACCTCGGTCGGAGTGATATAGTAGTTGCTCGGTGTTGGCAACAGTGGATCACGGAAAGGTCGTCTACCGTCGCGGAGGGTCAGGGCGTCCCAGGAACACAAATGAACGCGAGGATCACGCAATCAGAAGAGCGGCCACGCCGGTGCAAACAACGTCGCCAGCATCAATTCAACGCCACTTACCTCCTTTCAGGCATACGGTGGTATCAAGGGAAACCAATAGGAGACGACTGGCCGAAATTGGCTCGGAACCCACGTCCATTTAGATGCTTGCCACTGACCCGACATCACAGGCAGTGTCGACTGGATTTTAGCTGACCTCGGGAAGCTTGGAGTAACAGACTGGAGGCGTGTAATCTTCAGCGATGAATCCTGATTCAGTCTCAGTGCTGATAATCACCGTACACATGTGTGGAGGTGCACCGGCCAGCGCTCCGATCCGGCATTTGTTGTCGAGCGGCATACAGCTGTTTCATAAGGTGTGAAAGGGTGGGGAGCGATTTCTTGGGGCACACGATCACCTCTAGTTGTTCTTCAAGGCACTTTGACAGCTCGCAGATACGTGGACAGCATTTTAACGCCGAATATTCTGCCTATGCTATCAAGTCACCCAGGTGCCATTTATCAGCAGGATAATGCTCGTCCACATACTGCGCGACTCGCTCAACATTGTCTTCAGGGATATGACGTACTCCCATGGCCTGCCAGTTCATCAGACCTTTCGCCAACAGAGCATGTCTGAGACTTGCTGGGAAGGCAACTGCAGCCATCCCGGGATACAGGGGAATTAACGGCACAGTTGCAAAGATTATAGCATGATCCTCCGCAGGGGGTCATAAGTGACCTAATTGATTCGATGCAACGTCGTGTTTCGGGTTGTATAGCTGCCAGAGGTGACTTTACTACTTACTGATTTATAACCTTTTGCATGCTGTAACTGCTTAATAAAAATATATTTTATTCTGAATTTTTAATCATCTTCGTATCTCTTTATACACTACATGCTTACCAAGTTTCGTGAGTGTAGCTCAATTTCTTCTGGGTGCATATATTTTTTTGCGACAGAGTGTATCTCCTCAATCGCCAGATTTAAAATTAATGCAACATATTTGGAGATATCTGGAGGTTAGATTACAAAAATACGGCTTTGAAACGAAAAGAGAGCTAGAAAGAGTAAGACTCGAAGTGTGATTGAACACTTACTCAGAAATTGCAAAAAAAAAAAAAAAAAAAAAATTAAAAAAAAAAAAAAAGCATTGAAATCTATTTGCAGACTTTTAACTGTTGTTGTAGTTGTTGATTCAACTAAATAATAACTTAATAAAAAGTTAGATCATTCAATAATACATAGACATTTTTTAAGTGTTCGAAGACCTATCAGAGATAAAATTTCCGACACTCTTTGGTTTTTTATTTTAAAAAACTTGTAAAAAGATTTAATATGTTATTAAAAATGTTCATGCAATTTTGTAAAAAATAGATAATAGATCTTATGATTAAATACCTATTCCGAAATATTAATCTTAACCAATGGATAAGGGCCTTTTTTTATTGAAAGTCGTAGGTGTAAGAACACTTTTGGGAGCCACTGTACGCAGTTCTGCTCGACGATGTGCATCTAGTCGCCCGTTTTTTAGTAATTATTTTCAAAAAATGCTAATTTCTTTATGTGATATTTAGCATTTTTCATTCAATAGAGATAGAACTAATTACTGTGGTAATGCATTGCTGTAAGTATCAAGTTCAAATTTTAAGTTCAATTATAAGAATATTTAAAAGTCTGTAACATAGAATGATACTTAATCATTTTAAAAACAACGAAGTTTTAAAGCATAATGATTTTTCTTCCAAAACTAACCGTTTCCACAGAAACTACTTCCACTGTAATGTCTATTTCAACAAAAGCTTTGAGCTATTGTACCGCTGTTTTTGTACCTGCCTTTGGAAAAGCTTTCGCGCAAGATAATCTATCGTCTGCTGTGATGGAATACCAATAGATCTTTTTGATTCCAAAGTTGCTTGAAATTGCTCAAGCGGAACAAAAAAACTGCGATGAAATCAAGTACGGTGAATTAGTCTGTCTATTCTTGTTAAAGCTTATGTATCCAACTCTAAATCAGAAAGTGGAAAACTAAATAAATAAATAAAAGTGGCGAGTTTTTTCAAAATTTTCGAATAAGTAAGATAATTCTGTCAAATTCAAATCAGCCTACTTTCCGACACATCACCAGCCTTCTACACTTTACGCACTACCATTCTTCCAATTAATTTTTTGGATGAATAGATTTTAATTCGAGTGCTGTGTATTTTTTAATTTACAATTCAAATACTATAACTTGTTACTTCAAGACATTTTAAAGTTTGTTTTCAAATTTTGCTTCTTTAATGTGTTAAGCAAAACATAATAGAAAATTTGGTTGTGTGATCATGCTCACTCAAAACTTTTACTTAAAACCACAGTTATTTAAAATTTTTGGAAATCATCATCATCTTCATCAAGAACTAGATTAAAAGGCTGTTACAGCTTCGTGGTCTAACCAGTTTTCTGGATCTGCCCCTGTCTCGTTTGCCTTTTATCTTCTTGTAAAAGACAGGTCTAGGTAGTCTCCGGCGTGCCAAACGTTGGACATGATCTTTCCAATCCATGCGCCATTCGTTAATTTTGCAGACGCTACCCACTTTAAATTCTCTTAAGGTCTTAATTTCTTATTTCGTCCGTAAGTGCATAGTCTTTTACAACTTTCAGGTACCGTAACCCTGCTTCTGTCTTGAGTACTCAAAGTCCACGTCCCTGAGTCATATAACGGAGTGGGACCTCAAAAAAAAAAAAAAAAAAGTGGAAATATTTTTGTTATTTATTAAATTTGAAAAGAAAATTTCAGTTTTTGACACCATGAATTCAAATTAAGCAATCACAAGTGTGTGTGCGTGCAAGAGTGTATGTGTGTATATGTAGGAGTAGGAGTGAATGTAGGCTTGGTGTGTATATGTAGGAGTAGGAGTGTATGTTGGCTTGTGTGTATATGTAGGAGTAGGAGTGCATATAGGCTTGTGTGTATATGTAGGAGCGTGTGTAGGCTTGTGTGTGTGTCTAGATCTGTGTGTTTGCGTACGCGCGCGTGTGTGTAGACCTGTGTGTTCGCGTAGACGTGTGTGTGTAGATCTGTTTGTTCGCGTAGGCGTGTAAGTGAGTAAGGGTGTGTGTTTGTGTGTAAATATGTGGTGCAGGTGTGTGTGCTCTGTGTGCAGGAGTGTGTATGTGTGTACGTGCACAGACGTGCTTGTGTGTGGGCAGTGGCGCACACAAGGGGAGGGTCCAGGAGATCCAGACCCCTCCCATGGCCCTTGAGTTTCTTTTAATTGACTATGATCCTATGTATGCAGTGCGTAAAATAATTCCATGTGAAGATAACAATTATTTCAAATTTAACTTTAAAAAATAAAGTTTATTTTCTCTCTTTCTTCCCCTGCAAAATCGAACTGTATGTGAACATAAATTGTTCTAGAATGATGATTTTGCTTTGCTCTTTTTATTTTTAACTATGAGAAAAGTAAAAAGATTCATTCCTGTGCATTCTGGTTTTTTAATTAAGTATTTGCTATTCATAAATTAATTTTATTATCTAATACTAAGCATTTATTCAATATTTTTTAAAAAATGTTTTTTGTTCCCGACAATCGATAAAATCAAAAGAATATGTTTGAATGCGTGTTGGAGTACGATATGAGAATGGTGGACCTTCGAGCCTGCCCCCCCCCCCCTTTGATAAATTCCTGTGTGAGCCACTGTGTGTAGGACATATGCGCAACCGCCCAAGAGGAGCGGATTTCGGTGGGCAGTGCTACTGCTGGAGGCCCAGGACCAGAGGAGCAGCATCTGAAGACAGTGTTGCTCGCAGAGGACCGGGGGGGGGGGCGAAAATTAAAGGACGCAGACGTCATTCAACGGTCAAGGGAAAACAATGAGAAATGACCATGGTAAGCAATGACCATACGCAACTGCCATGACCTTGTAGTGGATTTTTTTCACCTTTAATTTTCCTTTTAGTACCTTTTTGAGGGTGTCGCAAACATATTGGAATTTGTGTAGCTTGTTTTGGGCATCAGTATCATAATCAAAGGGATATCATAGCCAACACAGATGAAATATTGTACTTGTTCCATAATGTTACTGTCAATAACAAATACTTTTGTTTTAGCCGGCTCGTTTTCCTTAAATACCATCGTTTCGATTTTTGAATTTGGAAATTTCATACTATAATCTTTACAAATCTTATTATGTATAGGTGGATTTTTGAAGGTCATCTTCATTTTATTGAATTATAGTTTGTTCATCTACAAACAATGATGTATTGATATAAGTTGACTTATGCGAATGGATTCTAGAACTTACTAAAAAATTTATTATTTTATTACATAATTTATAGATGCTATTAAGTAAAGTAAACTATTCCACAGCAGTTTCTGTCTCCTTTCTTAAAGATGAATTTGTAGCTCCTTCACATTTTTTTCTTACAGGTGTTTAAAAAAAACATAGTATCTATTCATGTAGTAAAGTACTTCCGAATTTAAGAAGTTCGGAATTCACGTTATCTGTGTCAACAGTTTGGAAGTTTTTTCACTAAAATACTCTAAGGCTTTGACTTTTGGAGAAATAGATGTTATTTCCATTTCTATATCAATCTTTTACAATCCGCAGTTTGGAAATAAAAAATTAAGGACAGTGGAATTTATTTATGTTCCAAGCAGTTTCATTTCATATTCCTTACTATCTAGTAACCGGGTTTTGTTATAAAAAGTTAAAAATAACTATTATTGGCCATGACTCAAAATAGCTAAAGGAAGCATAACTTATATTTATGATTTTCTTTTTTTTTTTCAAATTCCCTTTTTTTACTCCCGCACTCGCACACTGCTTAGTCTAATTAACTTACCTTTCTTCTTTAACGCAACATAGGCTGAAGAACAAAAGAGCTTATGAGCACACATTTTGAAAGGCATTAAGTTAATTTGCCAGTTGCCTAAGCGAGGAACAGAATAATTAAAAGTATTTAAACCTGACGGCTTTGGTGGGTGTAGAACGTTTTCTTTATTTCGTTAGCAAATTAAATGGAACATTAATTTAAACTTAATGGCGGAATTAAGGTCAAGTTCTTTTTAATTCCCTATTCAATTTAACTAATCAGCTCTTCATTATTAAATCAACGAACGGGGAAAATTAGCTCAAAATGGGTTCAAAAAACAGTATGGAGCTATTTCAGGTTAAAAGCGGGGAAAGAGAACGTGTCATAAGATAACGTATACACTGAAATTACTGGACTGAGTTTGTTTTACTTTTAATTTTTTTTAATTTAAAAATTTTATGAAATATTTGATTCAGCTTATTTATTTCTATATTGCTGCACTTTTATTACATCAGCATTTTTTTAGAAAACACGAAAGGTCATTTCATCGTCTTATAAAATGCATTATCGGAAAAATACCAAGGAAAAGATATATAACTGGTTTTAAAAAAAATGTTTTATGGCACGCGCTGATACTGAGTGAATAAGAATCAAATGAAAATTTATTTGTGTGTTTATATGTAACAGATGTGTGTGTGTGTGTGTGTGCGTGTGGGCATATAACTTTTTGTATTACGAAACGAAAACAATGATTGTTTGACTAATATCTTATTAAACCTAAGCTGTGATGAAGAATAGAATCTTAATTGCAAGTGAAATATTTTCCTTATGTAAAAAGCGCAGTCAAATGCACCTCAATTAAAATATATTTCTAATGAAGTTGAAGCACAAGAATTCTTGCATTCCTCATTTTACTCGTTTCGTAACAATATGAAAACAAAAGGCATTTTAATTATTTCTAAATTACAAAGTGAAATATGTAAATAATTAATGTATGTTTTGTAGGGCTCGACCGATGGCATTTTTTGGCCGATGGGCCGATGCCGATTGTTGGCCGATTGTTCAAAGATGGCCGATGGCCGATGGCCGATTGTTTTCCTTCAAATGGCCGATTGCCGATGGCCGATGGCCGATGCTTTTGGCCGATGGCAAAAAAAAAGAAAAAAAAATCTAACAGAAATAAATTGATAAGATTGTCAAGGATTTAAAGGATCATTGATTCATTTCACTTTACTTCCTTTCTAGGAATAAGGAATTGTAATCCACCCCCCCAAAAAAAATCAGATTTCGACCTAAATTTTTATTTTACTATCATCCAATTTAAACTTTACAAGTTTTTTCAGCGCATATGTACCTAAGAACATATAGATGACCGAAATATCCATTTTGAACGCCTCCTTAGTTAATTATCGCAAATTCTCTTGTGATGTCTTCATGCGCGTAAACTTACGTTACACAAAAACGTTATGAAATAGAAAGTTGAAAACTCATACGTAAGTAGTATGATCTAAAAGTTCGAGGACAAGTTGTATAAAAATATCGTGAATAGTTCACATTACCGAAGTACATCTACAGTGGCTCCCAAAAGTGTTCGTACACTTTGAAATTTTGTAGTAAAACCAAAATAACGCAAAACTGAATTCGAATATGAAGACCATTTTTTTACACTATTCCTATGCCATTCTGAATAAAACCCAGTAGTTTTTCTCAAAATATTGCCAAATTTCATTTTTGAAATTTGTCAAAAAACGATGAGACAGAGAAAAAATACGACACAAAAGTCATCGTACACTGAAATATTTTCGAATAAATTCATGATTAAAATTATTATATGTGGTTTTTTTTATTGTTTTTACATTGTAATGACACTGTAAAGTCATTTGCCTTAAATTTTCTGTTTATTTATTCCCTAAGCTTCTGCTTATTATTTTTAAATGGCAGGTATGCGCAGAAAACAACAAACACGATTCGAAATTTGATTTTTTTCCCTCACAGTAGCCATAAATTGGTTTGAAATGTCTCGAAATTAGTTAATTTATACCATTCTATAGTGAAGTGCTTGATAAAATGCTTTAAAGACAAGAATCGGATCGAAAACAAGGTAACAAAAGGTCAACTGGCAAAGTTGACAAAGCGTGATCGGAGGTTTACAGTTAAAAAAAATTATGAAAAATACACATTTGAGCGCTGAAAAAGTTTCTACAGAATGAAATGAAACATTTTACGTTTAATTTTCACCTAAAATTGTTCGCCAAGTTCTCTGATTAGCTGGATTAAAGGGGACCCCTTCCCGCAGAAAATTTCTTGTTCGCGCGAAAAGCAGTAAACTTACGCTTTCCGTCGTAAAATAAATGATAAATAAGCTCAAAACGTTTTGAAACAACGTCTTACTTATAGATAAAAATAAATTCAATATTTTGGGTTAAAATAGTGCATAATTGTCAACAGAAGAAAAAATGAGGAATTTAATCTTAAGAGCTTAACTGAATCAGTTAATCAGGACGGTGAAGGTGTTTTTTGTGTGAGGGTGCATAATAGCATCAGGATTTGGAAATTTGGAATTTTTTGATGAAATAATGAATCATGCTGTTCGCTTAAATATTTCAAAAACCAATTTTAAACTATTAGCCCAAAATTTGGTAATCAGAAACAACTTTGTTTTTTATCAAGTTAACGATAAGAAGCACACGTTCGAGTTTGGTGCCTCAAAATTTGTCCTTAAGCATAGAAATTTCTCCTCAATCGCCAGATTTAAACTTAATGGAACATATTTGGAGATATCTGGTGGTTAGATTACGAAAATACATCATTGAAACGAAAAACGAACTAGAAACAGTAAGACTCGTAGTGCGGCTGAACATTTACTCAGAAAGTGCACAAAAAAAGACAGAAAAAACAATGAAATCTCTTCTCAGACGTTTAAAAGCTGTTATTGTTACTGCATGATATTCTACTAATAAAAAGTTAGATTATTTACTAATTTTTTGTTATTTTTTCCGAAGTGTACGAAGACTTCTGTAAAATAAAATTTCCGGCACTTTTTGGTTTTTGATTTTTAAAAAATTAAGTTTTCATGTTTTATTAAAAATTTTCGTGCAGTTTTGTTAAAAAAAGATCATAGATCTTATAATTAAATACCTATTCCGAAATATTAATTCTAACCAATGCCATAGGGGCTTATTTCATTGAAAGTCGTGGGTGTACGAACACTTTTGGGAGCCACTGTATCTACAAAATAGTCACCTTGAACGATTATACACTTCTGCCAACGTTCGTATAGCTTTTAGAAGGGCTCCTGGACATTTGTCGCAACCTCCTGTAAGGCCTCTTGCGCTGCTGCTTCAACTTCATCGTGGGGAAGAAGGCGACTTTCTTGTTAAGGATGCACGGTTCGATTGGTCAATACTCTTATATGATAAGCAAATAACATAACATTTCGTCGGACTTAGCTCAGTGTGATGTTTACCTGTTCCCAGCAAAAAAAAAAAACATTTACATGGACACCGCTTTCTTCCGTCAGGAGAAGATAAAGCTGCATCACAGAAGGTAGCAAAAAATGGCTTCCAGGAGTGTTTCCAAAAGTTATATGAACACTGGCAGAAGTACATAGTCCCTCAAAATGACCTTTTGAAGGTGGATGTGCTTCGGTAATGTGAACTATTCTGGGTAAGGATTTATACAACTTGTTCCCCGAACTTTTGGATCGTACTACGTACAATCTGTATAGGGTGTAGTAATGCTTCTACTTTTTTGTGTGCTGTATGATGGAAGACAAAGAACTACAGCCAAAAAAAAGGAAGAAAAACAAAGATACTGTTTAATAACCAATTGATTTTTTTTTAATTGAACACATAACAAAGTCTTCAGTAATATTGTAATATTGTATGATTTAAGTAAACTAAACATAGTTAAAAAACATTAAATTATGTTGTTTTATCATACAAAAAAAGAATAAAACTATGAAACCGTCAACAAATTACGCAATTAAAGTGGAAAGATTGCACGTCGACATTTTTTAATCATCAAATTAAACAAAAAAGGTAACAGATAAATTACAATATTAAATCATAATAGTGTTACAAATTCTGTAAATAGTAATTATTGTAGGAACGTAACCTGTAAATAGTTTCCCGTAATGAATATACAACCCCTTTTTCATTCGGCTAAAGTATACGACCCCTATTTTCTTTCTTTTCATTGATAACGGTCTACTACTTTACAGAAGCGTGTGGAATATTTGAGAAATTTCTTTTCGGTGTATTTAAGCCGTTAGCGATGGATAAACAGTTTAGTTTCGATTGATATTTCGAACTGAGAGCATTTTGCTCTGTTTATAGCGAGGCATTTCGCTGTGTTGTTTTCGTATTTGGAAGTAAATACGTGTGTAAACGTTGAGTTTACGGTGTTGTGTGATAATTGCTTAATTGCTGATGAATAATTTAGCAGTTGTTGAAGATCTTTCCTGTACATAGTGTAAATAAATTTCCTGTGTTTTTATCAAGAACTGTGTCTTCATTTCAAGAAAGTGGAAGTCGCACCGAATCCGTTACAATTTGGCGCCCAACGTGGGGCTTCTTCTGGACTTTTTTGGAGTAAGTGTGACTTTGGACATTTTTTCATAAAGACTGTTTGAATTTATAGACTTTGTTTTTATGGTGATTACTCGCGCAATGGATGACCAATTAAAACAACTTCTGGTAGCAATTAATGCTGTGAAAAGTGACTTGACCGAAAGTTTGGTAGCTAATCAAGAACAATTAAAAAATGAATTGGCGGCTAATCAAGACCAATTAAAAAGTGATTTGACTGCAAGTTTTACTGCAAATCAAGAACAATTAAAAAATGATATGGCGGCTAATCAAGAACAATTAAAAAGTGATCTGACTGCAAGTATGTTGGCAAATCAAGACCAGTTAAAAAGCGATTTAACGGTGCTGAAAAAGGACTTAACGTCTAACCAAGAAGAAATTAAAAACGACCTTATTTCGGTAAAGACTGTGATGGAAAATAAATTTAATGACATAGAGCATCGAGTTGATGCAATTGAAGAAAAATTTGATGCCGTTGAAAGCCGATTCAATGCTGTAGAAAATAAATTTGAAGATGAAGATAGAAGATTTCATCTACTTAAAGAAGAGATCTTTAAGGACGTGGAAAGGAGATTGGCGACCGCGGAAAGCAGCTCTGTACAGTTTGGCGCTCCCACATCGGTTGCTCGACCGTCCATTAAACTTGCCACATTTGATGGGAAAACTTCGTGGCAGGTTTACAAAACTCAATTCATGATAGTGGCGGAAGCGAACGGATGGGACTCTGCTACCAAGGCCTGTCATCTTGCAGCATCCCTGAGAGGTGACGCAGCGGACATTCTCCAGACCCTTCCGGACAGCCAGCGCCTGGATTTCGCCGCCCTCACATCTGCGTTGGAGCTTCGCTTCGGTGAGAAGTGCCAGAAAGATTTCAGCCGACTCCAGTTGAAGTCCCGTTTCCAGAAAACTGGGGAAACCCTGCAAGAGCTTGCGGCGGACATCGAGAGACTGTCTCATCTTGCTTTTTACGACTGCCCTGCGGATGTTCGAGACAACTTGGCACTCAACTACTACATCGACGGGGTTCGAGATCCGGAAATCCAGAAAGCTCTACGGATGGCGGATGTCAAAGACCTGAATTCTGCCGTTGTGTATGCGATGAGATACGAGGCCGCCCAAGAAGCAACCCGTGTGGATCGCCATCTAATCCGGACTCAGGAAGCTGATGAGTCTGATTCCAGGTCGTCCCACCTCGCTGAACTTGAGAGACAACTCGGTGACTTGACAAGACATCTGAGCAGCATAACAGCCCAAAAGAAACAAGAGCAGAAGTGCTGGAAATGCGGTAGTGAAGGACACTTGCGAAGGAGTTGTCCGGCTCGCCAAGCTACGCGAGGGAAGGAAATCACCACCACTAAAGCTCTGCAGATTTCCTCTTCTAGTAGTGGCAGTGATGGACTTTTCATTTACGCACATGTAAATGGGAACCCCTGCAGACTGATTGTTGACACTGGAGCCAATGTGACAATCATTAGGACAGATGTGGCTCGTGAATTTGGATTGAAACTGCTGTGGACATCGCCACGCGTAAGTCTCCAGACTGTGACAGGTGACAAAACTGAGATTGACGGTAAAGTGGACTTGGAAATAGTGTTTGGGAATGCCACCTACCATCATACGGCATTCGTCGCTAATATCACGGACCCCTTCATTCTCGGATTGGACTTTTTGAAGAAATATGACTTCACTCTCGACTTCAAGACTAATGAGCTGCACTCGATGAGAGAAGACATAGCCGTTTTCCCTGCAGAAAGTGATGTAACATCCGCTCATCAAATAATAGCCCAAACAGATTTATCGATTCCCTCAAGGTCAGAATCATTAATACCTGGCTCCATTGAAGAAACCAATAGTTTTCGATTTGGACTCATTGAATACCCTAACCTAAGCAATAGCCTAAAAGGAGTGCTGGTAGCATCTACGCTTGTGGACCTTTCTAAGGATGTAATTCCCGTGAGAGTCGCCAACGTGAGTGAAAGGCCAAGGAATATCCGGAAAGGTGAAGTGTTAGCAACTTGTACTCCGGTAAACTGCATCATTAGAAGAATCAATTCCCCCGAGACTGTGTCTTCTGAGTCCTTGACATCGAAGTTAATTGGGAGTGCACCATTAACGAAAGATCAAAGAACTGCTGCGGAACAATTGGTGGATGACTTCAAGCATCTGTTTTCATCTACATCGGAGGATGTTGGCCGTACGAATTTAACGCAGCATAGGATTTACACTGGAGAACACCCCCCTATTAAACAGCATCCAAGACGACTACCGTTCGCCAAGAAGGAAGAGGTTGAGACCCTCCTGAAAGAGATGAAGGAGAATGATGTAATCGAACCTTCATCCAGTCCTTGGGCCTCTCCCATCGTCTTGGTCCGAAAGAAAGATGGCTCCACCAGATTTTGTGTCGATTACCGGCGGCTGAATGAAATCACCAAGAAAGACAGTTACCCTCTTCCGCGGATAGACGACACCTTGGACACTCTGTCCGGACACAAGTGGTTTTCGACCCTGGACTTGAAGAGCGGCTACTGGCAGGTTGAGATACACCCTGAGGACCGAGAAAAGACAGCATTTACAACTGGACAAGGCTTATGGCAGTTTAAAGTGATGCCCTTCGGCCTCTGCAATGCACCAGCTACGTTCGAGCGTCTTATGGAGACAGTGTTAAGAGGACTTTCTTACGAATCCTGTCTGGTCTACTTAGACGATATCATCATCGTGGGACGCAGCTTCGAAGAACATCTGGCAAATCTTAGGAAGGTGCTGCAAAAGCTTAAGGAAGCCAATCTGAAGTTAAGCCCGTCCAAATGTAATTTGTTCCGCCGGGAAGTGAACTACCTTGGTCACATCATCTCTTCTGAGGGTGTACAAACCGATCCAGAGAAGGTATCTGCGGTCAAGAGTTGGAGTCGTCCCGAAAACATCCATCAGCTACGAAGTTTCCTGGGGCTCTGCACGTACTACAGGAAGTTTGTAAAGGGTTTTTCCAACATTGCACGACCTTTGCATAAGCTGACGGAGAGCAAGCAAAAGTTTGAATGGTCCAAAGAATGCGAAGATGCATTTCTACGACTGAAGGAGGCTTTAACATCAACGCCTATCCTCGCCTATCCTCAGCCTGGAAAATCCTTCATCCTGGACACTGATGCGAGCAACGAGGGCATCGGAGCTGTTTTATCCCAAGAAATTGACGGCAATGAACATGTCATCGCTTACTGGAGCAAATGCTTATCAAAGTCGGAGCGAAATTACTGCGTCACTAGAAAGGAGTTACTGGCCATAGTGAAAGCTGTAGAACACTTCCATCATTACGTCTACGGCCGAAAATTTCTGCTTCGGACAGATCATGCCTCATTAACTTGGCTTTTGAACTTCAAAAATCCGGAAGGTCAGATAGCCAGGTGGATACAGCGGCTCCAGGAATATGACATGGAGATCAAGCATCGAAAAGGGTTATCTCACGGTAATGCTGACGCTTTATCAAGGAGACCCTGTCCTGAGAACTGCCACTATTGTTCCCGAATCGAGAAACAGTATGGAGCGACTAGCCCTACCGCCTATCAGGTGACAGTGACTCCAACATCATCAGAACCTGATCCATGGAGTGACGACCAAGTTCGAAAAGATCAACTTGAAGACCCCGACATAAAACCAATTTTGGAATTCATGGAAAGTGACAGTCGGCGCCCTAGCTGGCAGGACGTTTCTATCTTCAGCCCTGCAACAAAAAGATACTGGGCTTTATGGAACTCACTCCATTTACGGAACGGCGTACTGTACCGAAAATGGGAATCTGATGACGGCAAAACGTCTAGGTGGCAGTTACTACTTCCCCGATCAAGGATTTCAGATGTTCTGAAAGAAATACATAGTAGTGCAACTGGAGGACATTTTGGTGTCTTGAAAACCCTCAATAAAGTTCGGGAGCGCTTCTTCTGGAGCAAGGCGAAGGATGACGTGGAGAAGTGGTGCCATTCTTGTGACGCCTGTGCTGCTCGTAAAGGACCGAAGAAGAGAAGCAGAGGGAAGCTACATCTGTACAACGTTGGAGCTCCTTTCGAACGAATTGGGATCGACATCCTGGGTCCTCTACCAAGAACTGCTGATGGGAACAAATACATTCTTGTTTCCATCGACTACTTCACCAAATGGCCGGAAGCATATCCCATTCCAGATCAAGAGGCTACTACCGTAGCAGAGACTCTAGTCCAACATTGGATCTCGAGATACGGAACACCTTTGCAGATTCATTCCGATCAAGGGAGGAATTTCATCTCTGCTGTGTTTAAGGGCCTATGTCAAATTTTCGGAATTGAGAAAACTAGGACAACACCACTACACCCACAATCGGACGGCATGGTGGAGAGATTTAACCGCACAATCCTGAATAATCTCTCACTTATGGTATCCAGAAATCAACAGGATTGGGACAAGAAGCTACCTTTGTTCCTGCTGGCCTACCGCAGTGCTGTCCACGAGACTACCGGATATGCCCCATCTCAGATGCTCTTCGGACGAGAGCTTCGGCTACCTTGTGATCTCGTCTTCGGTCGTCCTCCGGATGCGCCTTCATCGCCTGAGGAGTACATCCAGGATCTCCAGGCCCGGTTGGAAGACGTTCATAACTTCGCACGAGAGCGAATCAACATCGCGGCGGAGAAGATGAAGACCCGATACGACACAAGGTCTACTGGACATGAATTCAACGAAGGCGACAAGGTTTGGTTATGGAATCCCATCCGACGGAAAGGTCTGTCACCCAAATTGCAGTCGCATTGGGATGGACCCTACAAAGTCGTTAACCGACTAAATGACGTCGTAGTGAGGATCCAAAAATCACCTAATGCAAAACCTAGGGTTGTACATTATGATCGGTTAGCCCCATACTATGGCCATAGTTCATGAGTATTACGTAAACAACCATGGTTGATAACATAAAAGTTGTAGATAATTTTTGCTTTTAATGTTTAGTAATATTTCTTGTTATTATTGTGTTTTCTGTATCTGTTAGTTATTAATTAATGTGTATATTTGTAAACTTGTGATAGAAGTTTGGCACCCTTTCTGGGGATTGTACTGCCCGGGACGTGCAGTCCTTAGGAAGGGGGCAATGTTACAAATTCTGTAAATAGTAATTATTGTAGGAACGTAACCTGTAAATAGTTTCCCGTAATGAATATACAACCCCTTTTTTATTCGGCTAAAGTATACGACCTCTATTTTCTTTCTTTTCATTGATAACGGTCTACTACTTTACAGAAGCGTGTGGAATATTTGAGAAATTTCTTTTCGGTGTATTTAAGCCGTTAGCGATGGATAAACAGTTTAGTTTCGATTGATATTTCGAACTGAGAGCATTTTGCTCTGTTTATAGCGAGGCATTTCGCTGTGTTGTTTTCGTATTTGGAAGTAAATACGTGTGTAAACGTTGAGTTTACGGTGTTGTGTGATAATTGCTTAATTGCTGATGAATAATTTAGCAGTTGTTGAAGATCTTTCCTGTACATAGTGTAAATAAATTTCCTGTGTTTTTATCAAGAACTGTGTCTTCATTTCAAGAAAGTGGAAGTCGCACCGAATCCGTTACAATAGGAATATTTTTATACTTATTTAAAATTTATGAATAGAAAAGTTCGCATTTTTCATAAATGTATAACAATGACATAAGTTTTGCGGAAAAAAGAAATAGCCATGAAAAGAGTGAGGTTCTTAAAACGCAGCTACAATAAACAAACTCAATATTTACACCAAGTTAATAACTGAATACATGTACTACTTGATCTGATGTTTGCACACGTTATATTGAGCAATTTTAATGTTTAATCTTTTATGCAGCACTACAAACAAATTCAAATTAAATTTTTCAATTTAACAATAATTTTCTGAAATTTAAAAAATGGCATAGTAGGAAATCCTTGAAACTTTTCTATAACATATTATTAAACATATGATGAAAACGAAAATAACTTATTCCTTGATTTTATATAAAGACATAAAAATAGTTACTTACAACAGAAAAAAAAATCGATCGCTATTAATGATGCAAAAAAGATGGCGCATTACAAAATATAGATAAAATAAGTACAAGCAATACTCAAGATGGCATTTCTTTACCAAAATGAATAACCGCTAATTATTTAAGAAGTGCTTGAAACGACGAGGATGGGTTAGGGGGGTCACCCTCTGTTTTTGGAGTAACTCACAACGTTAAACTTCGGCCGCAACTTCGACTTAATTTTTTTAGTACAGAACCGCTACCACCAACGTCTCGGAAGAGTTTCTGAATCTACTTCAGCACTTCCGAAGAAAAAATTCAAAAGTCCCTGTTTTCCGAGTTATGCCACCATTCAAAACGTCTTTAATCAATTTCTTACATGAATACTCTAAATTCTTCCTAAACAATAGATAAAGCTTGAAAAAAAATCTCTAATTTTATGAATGGTGTTAGTTTTAAACAACTCAGAAGTACAACTAGAGTTTAATTTCAGAAATTGAGGGAGTGGGAGGAGGGGCATGCAAGTGTTCTCGGAAATACAAAAAATAGTCGGAAAAAAATAGAGTTCAAAATAATCATAAATATTGAGCAGAAAAACCCTTTTAAAACTTGCACCCGAGTTTGTTTTGACGTGCAGTGGCGGATTTAAAATATAGCGAATGTTGCAATTGCGCGAGAGGTCCCATATACATAGGGGCACCGTAGGAGTTACAAAAATGCTTATGATAAATGTTTTACAACTTTTGTGATAGAGAAATAGGGCCCCAAAATATATTTCGATGGGCCCCAAACATGTAGCTCCGCCGAAGCGATACAGAAAAGACTGCATTACTGTGGTTCATATTACAAATATCGAAAAATTAAAAGTTACCGTCGGTTCAACGGGAATCTAACAAAATGAAACAAAACCGGTTTCTGCATCTCATATTTGTTTTCATAGTCTCCAGTTCTGCAATATATCACTAAATGATCGTCAGTCTGAGACGCTATATTAATTTTGCTTTGAAATAAGTAATTAATAGCCACAAAAAATCGGTTAATAAGCTTTTTAGTACACCCGATCGAAAACAAAAAGCGAAGTGCACAACTGGAACGTGCGCACATCCCACATGCGAAAATTTAGCCTTCTACAGCTTACCATTTTTAAGTTTTGACTTATGAGAGATACATACATACATCCAGCAGCAAGAAACAACGCAATAATTAACTTGTTTGGTACCTGAATGCAATATTAAAAACTCTTTCAGGGGTGACTATAGAAATTCATACTGAAATTTAAGTAAACAATTTTGTTTGAAAACAATAATTCCCTTTACTTTGTATTAAAGTGTAAAACAACAAAAGTTCTTTTTTTTTTCAAAAACATCGGCCAATTCCATCGGCTTTTCGATGTTTTTAAGGCCGATGGGACGATGTTTCCTGCAAGTTAGCATCGGCCGCCGATGCATGCCGATGGCTAAATCGTTGAACCATCGGCGCCGATGCATCGGCCAGGCCGATGCATCGGTCGAGTCCTAATGTTTTGCAAGGAGTCTGATAAACACATAGAATAAATGATATGAATAAATCATTTCAGAAGCGTTCATTTAGTTTTTCATAGCAAAAATTCATCTTTCGTCTTTAATTTCAGTTATGCTATTGTCGCTGTTCCTCAAGATAAATAAAAATTATAGAGAGCTATTAAAGGTCAAACAATGTATACTTTGTTTTTTAATTATGTACAATTTTTAGTCCTCTGTCTGCTACCTCTGTTTCCGAAAACCCATTTCAAGCATTAGAATTTTCTTTTGAAAAAAAATTTCAGCCGAATATACTCAACCAATTTAAAAGTACATCATGTGTCACAGCTCCTTCTTTTCGACTTCTCTTGAGTTTTGTGTAAGATCTTTCATTTTCTTTCATTGTTTTTGAAGTTAACAGACATGACAAATGTGTCTCTCGTCAAGTTTTTATTAGGCTTTGTATGTCCTCATTTGTAGTATACTGCTCAATTTTGGTCTCCTTAGCTAAATAAATCTATTTCCTTATTAAAAAGGGTTCAAAAGTAGGCTACTAGATTAATAAGACAACTTTCAGGTTTAGAGTATTAATATTCCAGATTTAGGAGGCTTACTTTGCTTAATCTTGAACATAGAGCCAGAAGGGACATGATGAAAAAATAAAAATTTATCAAAATCGGAGATGCTGTGATGTAACAGAAGCCAGAACCAGAGGTCAGTGCTTTAAGCCATTAAAATCTCTGATAAATATTGAAAATAGGGAAAATTACTACATCCATGTTTGTGCTGATAGTGTTGGGGAGGGGTTTCCTTTTCTTTCTTTTTTTTTTTTTTTTTTTTTTGATTAGGTGCAGCTCTCTGTTGCTCTTTGACGCTCCAGTCTCTTTAATATTTTCTGTTGCCTTTTGACAAGTCCTATTTCCCTTTTGGCGAACTCTGTTTCCCTTTTGGAGAACATTGCTGCCCCCTGTTGCGATTTTAACTCGCCCCGTTTTCATATTCCCCTTACACCCTCTTGACTGAACCCTGTTATAAGCACCTCTTTACCCTTATGAGTTTGAGCAATCTTTTTTCTAAAGCACCTCCACAGCCCCACACCGTTTCAGATCATCAAAAGGTATTTGAATAAATTGTTTTTTCAAGCAGGGTAAAAGCACTATTTTTATCAACCTAAACTTTTTTGGAATCTCTAAGTACTTTTTTTTTCGATCAATTCGTCAAAAAAAAGTTAGATAATACAGTGAAACCTGTGTAAGTTGACCACTTGCAGTGCACTACTTAAGTGGTCAATTTAAACAGGTGATCAACTTATAGAGGTTGAATAGCATGATAAGACCTAATTCTGTGCCTGAAGATAGCGGTCAACTTAGACAGTGGTCAACTTACAAGGGTGGTCAACTTTACAGGTTTTACTGTACCACCAACTAAACCTGTGTTCGTGATGATGCTTGAGGCAGGAAAATAATTTTTCGCCACAGTTTTTCCTTCAACACGAAATCTTTGTTTTCTGTTGTTGACATGACAAATTCAGACGATAAAATGCATACGTCCGAATTATATTAACTAAAAATTCACGAAAATATGCATGCATATGTACACTAAAAATACCTAAAATATGCCCGAAAACCTACAAAAAAAACATGCACTAAAGACCCAAAAATGCCCGCTGGTACTTTTTTGCTCCCACCAAGAAAGTTCTCACATTTGAATAAAATATAGTTTCTTTATTTTTATTTTGTTACGAAGGCGATAAATAGGTATTACAGCAAATATTTGCATAGAAAGAGGTATGTACATGAATGGGGTTGCTTCCTTCAGTCATAAGTACTTACTTTCGGTCACTGAAATTCATAGAATAAGTAAATAATAATAATAATATGGAACCAGAAAAAACTTTTATTTTCCCAACAGTTATTCTTTATTTAATTTTTTTAAATGCGTGATCTTTATGGCGTCACAAGTAATGTACTTAGGCACCCTACTCCATTACCGCGCTAAATGTTTACGCTTTCTTGTCAACCGCGTTGCCAGGTTATGATAATTTGCACTGTGCGCTAATGGCATAAGTGAATGATATTTCATCACTTCACTCATGTGCAGAAACAAGAAAAATTAATTTCAATCTGCGCACAGTTTAAAATAATTGCTAAAAAATATAAAACTTTGCCAAATTGTTTTAAAAAATGGTTAAATTCCTTGTTTTTAAGCATGCTCTTTCAGAAAAAAATATTTTTATAGCTTCGGAAACAACCCCATTGCTTTAACTGCGATAAACCACAATGTCGTTTTCTTTTGATAAAAAAAGATCTTTTTGCATCTAACATCATTTGCAAAAATGAAAATACAATTTTAATTTCTGAAAAATCGCTTAAAAGTAAAGAAAACTAGCGATTAAGGCAGTAATGCAAATATTGTTTAAAGTCACCGTTTTTATGCAGTTATACGCACTAATACCTCTCACATGACTTTCTTTTTGCGTGGTGAGTTTTTTGCACTGATGAAGAGGCTCCATTGCAGCTTTGAAATAGCTATGTAGGGGAAGCTGCTGTACCCATGGACAAAATTGACTTTTCAATTTTTGCTGGTCTCTGGGAATTCATAATCGATCGGAAAAATTTTCTGGAAGAATCTACGACTTATCATCTAATTTGGCAATTTTTGTCAGGTGAAAATCTCAAAGCTTTCAACTTCAAAAAAAGTTCTTAAAAACCATCTTTTTTGTCCGTGGGTACAACACTCCGTTCACCCCGCGGACAGGTGCCTTTGTACCCATGGACATATAAAAAAAAATAATATATAAATAGGTCTGAGGAACTTAATTATACTCAAAACAATTTCAAAAGTCATTCTATATTGAAATACTTCAAATGTCCATTGAAAATAACATTAAATAAAATATCCAACAGAAATTAAACTTTAAAAATTAATCGAAGGTTTTTTCCCTTTTTTAAATTTTCTTTAGTTTTTAACATCAATGAACTCTTTAGAAAAGTAATTGCTCTTAATAGAGTTAATGATGCTATGAATAATTAAATGTTTTTAAACAAAAAAGTAACTAGATTCATGATAGTATGGCTCTCTAGGTAACTACATAATAACTTCAATTTATATGCAAATTGAAACCTTTAACCAAAATTAACCCATTACAAAAATTGAATTCAGATTAAACCAACAAAAATCTAGAAAAGTCGGCTTCAAATGAAAACAGGTGAGATTGACGGTCTAGATCCTACAACAGGTGGGGATTACTTCAATACTATATCTTGAAACTTCCTGGGGTACTGGAGAAAGCTGTAACATACACGTTGAACCCAATTAGGATCTCTCTTGACGATACCCGGAATTTCCCGACCTACGTCCGTAGGTACAACCGTCCTTCGGTACAGCAGCTTCCCCTACACTGTATTTTCTGGAGAATTTGTGCTTTATTTACGTTCATTTTTCACTTTAATCATACTTGTTTCTTGTTTCAGTTATATACTTTTTATTACATCACATCATTCTTTGTTAATTTTCGAACTTTCTTAATGTCACGAAAAGTGAAGAACTGAATTAATATTCCCAAAAAGAAATGCAAAATCATGCAAGTACATTAAACCAGCATAAAAGGGATTTTTTTTTCGTTAGAAAACTTACAGAAAAATGACATCAAACGATATGCAGTTTTCTATACTTTTTAAGAAAACAAATGTAAAAGATAATTAAAGCTCATAACGGTGTCTTCGAATTACTCTAGATAGAAATGTTTTGATGAAAGTATTCAAAACGTTTGTGAAACATTCTAAAAATGTATACTTGTTTAAAATATAAATGAAATATCTCGCAAAATGACTTAAAACTTAAAAAATATTCAATACGTTTCGAAACAAGTTGAGTGAGAGAAATAAAAGCAAACTTGCTTACGGGAAAAAAATTTCTTTGCAAAGGTCTCAGCAAAAAAAAAAGTGCATCTAAAATATCTGCCTCTTACGGTGATTACTTATACCGTGCCTTCTGCAGATTTCGTTATTTTAAAATTTCATTTCAAATTACGTAAAATATATGGATTGTTTTTCGTCTAGATATATATTTGATCATCCAAATATAATTCATGCGTTCCTGTGAGATTCTCGAAAATTCACTGATTGAATGTAGTTTAAGAATTATGAAAGGCATTTTTTAATAAATTGAATTTTTCTACCTCGCTTCGGGCTAAAAGAAACAGAGAGTGAATACGGAAAATGAGAAAAATATTTATTTTAAATTTATCGTGTGTTTCGATTTTTGGATAACGCTTTTCAAGTTTCAGCTTCATCAAAAACATCTTTTAGATTGCTCCCCCCCCCCCTTTTTATTCATTTATGTAAACCTACGCAAGGTTCAAAAAGACTTAAGCGCGCAAGTTCTTTGTATTTTGTTCACAGTGTTTCCATTTGAAGAAAAAAAAGAAGTAGTTAATATAATTAAGCTTAATAACAAGTTTTAATTTTCAACTAAAATATTTTTGAAGGTCAAGCAAAAAGTAAATGTAGACAAACGAAAATGAAATAAAAGTAATACAATTTTAATTTGCTCGAGACAAATTAAAGTTTTTATAATCAAAGGTTGTAAATATCATTCAGACGTTTCGAAAAAACACTCAAAAAACAGGTTACATTGAGAATTATACCATAATAAACAATCACTAAAAAAACTAATTATCCATGCAGTCAGCAATGTACACAATTGTAACATTTCTTTGTTTGAGTAAAATGCAATTTGCAAATACCTCTGAGGTCAACTCCAAAGCTATAAAACAAGTTTCTCTGTTTCACAGTTTGTTTCTATTAGTAGTAGGAAAGTTATTGACCAGTTCAAAAACAAATACACACTTTTTTTTTTTTTCAACTTCCAACTGAAGGCAAAAACTTTGACACAAGTTCCCTAACATAGTGCCTTGAACAGTTCCAGGCACATAGAAACATTACACATCAGTAGAAAGTCATGATTTTTCTGTATACAATGAAATTTGTTTAAATCATTTAAGTTAGTTGAATGGAGAGTTATAGTGCATTTTTCTCTAATTTTCAAAGCTTTCCACAAACTTGAGATTTTTTTTTGTTTTGTTTTGTTTTTTGAATTTTTTAACAAGAAAACGAAGAAATTATTCCACAATTTTCGTTTACGTATAGCAAATATTTCCGCCCCTAGTGAAATCTATTGAAAATCATGAAGTCCGAAACTGCTAAGTCAATTAGAAAAGGAGTTGTAAATGTTTTAGCTCGAATGTTCTAAATTATTAATTAGCGTTTATTAGCCTACTGTGTCTTTGCTTCTGACGATGATCCACATACAGCTCGAAAGCAATCAAGAAATTTAGTGAGCAGTATGGATTTAAACATGTGGTCAAGCCATTATCATCCGAAGTCGAATGGACTAGATGAACATTTCTGACAACTGTTAAAGAATTAATTTTTTAAGCTGTAAAATCACAAGGCTATCCAAATTTACGTAAGTACTAAGGACCCTTCTCAACCCGATCAACATAGACCTCGTAAAATCGTCTGTTCGCTGGAAAGCTTCCGGTGAAGGCGGCCTGACAATCTCTCCTATTTATGCTTATCCTCCGATACAAAAACAAAATTTCTGTAATAAATCATCTGGCAGAAACAACGGCATGAATATTACCTATTCTACAAGTTCCTTCTTTTATATCACGTGCGTTGGAGAGCTGCGCATTTCACATCATTTGCATAACTCAGCGACGTGCGTCTACCCTGAAATTTACTAAAATTTCTGACCACGCCTTCTCGGTGCTGCAATTTCAATGTCGAACAGTGTATTATAATACATAACACTGTAATAAATGTCCAATGGTACCAAAAAGTAGGTAGGGGAACATGGGGCGAAGTGAAATAGCGGGTCAAAGTGAAATGGTGAAATATTTACTCTGCTTTTAGCTCCACCTATCTGGTATTATTTTAACTATATAGTACCATGGGTAGTCTATTTCAGTCAGGAAAAAATACCGCCAATGATTAAAGCATTCGGTAATACGAGCAATTTTTAAAAATTGATACTCAAATTGTAATATTTTGATGTAAGTCGAAAAAAATAATTTTTTTGTTACTATAAATTAATAGAGTTCTTGTTAATAACATTTTAAGTATTGATTGAGACCTCCTAATATTAAATGCAGGATTAATTTAGTCAATATTAAGCTTATTTGTATTTTAAATAAATTGTACAGTTAGTCAAGTACATACGGGGCAAAGTGGTTGAAGCAAAATGAAATAGCTTGTTTCATTTACTCACTCAATCATTTAATATAAATTACTTACGTTTTCATTTATTGATTAATTCATTTACATTCCTTCATTTAGTAATTCACTGGTTTATTCATTCATTCATTCGCTCATTTTCTTATTTATTTGTTCTTTTACTCGCTCATTTATTGTACTTCATATATTAATTCCTTCATTTGTTTAATTATTTGTTTGATGTTTCATTATCTTTTCATTTATTCATTCAACCTTTTATTTACTGATTCTCTTGATCAAAAATATGTTTTATGATCAAATAGGATATACAGTGGCTCCCAAAAGTCTTCGTACACCTACGACTTTCAACGAAATAGGCCCCAATCCATTGGTTAGAATTAATATTTCGGAAAAGGTATTTAATTATAAGATCTATGATCAATTTTTTACAAAACTGCATGAAAAGTTACTCTCTGGCGGTTTGACATACGAGCGGAATTTCACCTGGAAAAGGTCACCTTGGGAACATGGCTATCTGCTCGAAATGGTCAATACTTTTTATCTTGAAATTCCCTCCCCCTTTCGGAAGGAGATAAAAAGCACTTAATCCCTTTTGTCCAGGACGTGCTGTCAAAGCTCAACCCCTTTCTTTTCAACGCGTGTCGCAGGGAAGAGTGGAACTCCTCCAGACTGCCAAGGTCCGTCCCGCCCATTTCTGCCCTCAACACGTGTAGCAAACGAGTTGAATTCCTTTCAGCCAGTCGTGTTTTACTAATCACAACTTTCTGTAATATTTATGAAGTAATAATCTAGATTTTAAATCTCTGGAATTGCTATCTCCTACTACTGCTCTAAATTACTATTCACATATTTTATTATTGAATTTAACTACTCATATTCAACATTTATAAAACATATATTTGGAACAAGTTATTTCAATATGAAATAGCTAAATGCATTTAGTTATGATTGTAATGTTTTGCATAACCTGAAATCATACGTAATAATAAAGAGCAATAAAGGAATTCCCTCCCCCCTTCCGCGCAACAGCAATTCGTTGTTTTTCTTTTAACGCTGGGGGAAAAAAGCACTGCAAATTTATACATCTATGCATACTTTTTACATACTATGTTTGTATATGTATATTTTTTTCTTTATTTGTGCATTTTTATGTTTCGAATCTCGCCATATTTGAGACTAAGTGATCGTAATAGCGGTATACCTAGACTTGCCTTATTTCCGAAATGTTCAACCAGGACCCCCCCCCCCCCCCCCACCGTGGGTATTTCAAAAGGTACACACCCCGGCTGGTTTTCAGAGTGTTTTAGAAGGTAGTTTATTCTCAATGCTATGGATAAATGATTACTAATTATCAGCCTAAACCAGGAATAATAAATGATACATGACGCAAGCAGATACATTTAAACAATTTATTTTGTAAACGTTAATCTTTTGATGTTACTTCAGCAAGAAATGAGGAATTGAATTTTGAACAATATTTACTTGTTTATTGCATTGGCTAGGACTTTTTTAGAAAGTCTTTTTTGTTTTAAATCTTTTTGTAAAATTTCTTACAAGCAAATCGGATAGCAATTTTATAGCTCATAAATTACAAACATAGGCGGATTTACGGGGGTGCCAAGGGGTGCGCCGCACCCCCAAAATTTTTGGTTGGGTTTTGAAAAAAATAGTTTAGTATATTTCACTCAGAAACGCAGTTGGGGGGGGGGGAGGGATGCATAGCTGCTATACTAGTAAATTTACTTGAATCCAGTGTATCACCACACGTCGCTAGTGCAAGAAAAACGTAACTGTGCTGATATTAAGAATGTAAGCAATTTTATCCATTTGGGAAAAAAACCTAATAAATAATTTCATGCAAATAAAAAAACTTCTCCAACAATTTATTGTTCAGTGCTGTGTTATTGTATAGAATAATAGCATGTTCTGTTAATTGGGTATTTATTCGTATATCAATACCAATTCTTCTATTTTGAAACAACAATGGCTAATAAAGTCCAAAAAAAAAACATGGCTATTGCAAGAAACTTTATCAATAAAATCTACACCGAAAACAACAGAAAACTAACATTTTTAAGGTAAATTTTTAAAAATTTTGGAAGGAGGACTCCCGGACATTTTGCTGCAGTGGTGCATCCAGGGGAGAGGGGACATAAGACTGGTGACTCTCCCCACACATGCTGAGTAGATGTTTTAAAAATATATTCTTATTATTGAAGAGAAGAAAAGATTTCATTTTGGGAAAACAGTTATTTTACGAAAAAAAAAAAAGAATGTTGGGAAAAAATCTTAATTTCTTTCAAAAAGAAATACTGACATTTAAATTTTTCAACAGCTTCAGATTATTGGCGGTGAATTATGTGCCTTCTCCCTCCTCCTCGCAAAATCCTTTTCTTTCATATCTCCCTCCTCCTTTTTTTTTCATTTTTTTTCTATTTCGTTTCCATTTTCCCAATTAGTTCTCAAAATATTTCTTCTCCAAAGCCCTTTCTCCAGCCAAAGTTATTACAGAGTAACTCAAATTTCGTTTCTTGGGCTTCACTTTCACAAAATTTCCAAGGAAGATCTTCTAATCACCTAAATACATCAAAAATCGTTTAAAATTGCGTTTTTGGAGCTTCACTTTTGAAAAACTGCAGTGTCCCTAACGTTACCAAATATGGTCTTACACTCATGTGTTTAAGACTTTAATTTTGGAAAATATTCGAACTAGTCCCTTCGACCCCCTATTCTCTAATATCATCAAAAGTGTTAACATTTTGGTATTGAAAACTACTATATTTCGAAATATTTAAGTGTTAGAATCCTTTTTTTAATACCATGGAGGTATTACAGAAAAACTTCATTTTTAGGATTTCAATTTCGAAAATTTTCCAGGGGAGAGCTCCAGAACACCCCGTCCGGTAACAGCATCAAAAATTGTCCTCCGTAGTATTTTTGGAACTTCTATTATGAAAAGTTAAAGAGGTAGCATGGGGGAGGGGAGAGGGGTACGTATTTCTATTTGCTTTTCAAAAAATCGATTGGAGACAGTCTATGAGTCTTATTCCTAACCCAAACTATAAATATGGACTATAATTACATTTATATGACTAAAATTTCTAAAAATGGCCTTGGAGCCATGCGTACCTTTCTTGCCCCCAAAATATCACCAAGAACTGTAAAACTGCGTTTTCAAAACTACTATTTCAAATTTTTTCTGGGGCGTGAATCCCATTCCAAACCAGTAGCTGGATTCACCCATTGCTTCTAATATCGACTTTCGTTTAAGACTTTTTCTGCAGTTAGAAATGTTAAGAATTGCCCACCCCCTAATCTTACTAAATATGGTTTACATCGCGTTTTTCAGACTTAAAAGTGTGTCCTGCCCTAAAATTATTTTCTGATTTCACCACTGCCTTGCTATTCCGGGAATACCCCCCCCCCTCCCCAGATCCCTGTTATTGTTGCACCCCCAAATATTTCGGCTTAAATCCGCCTATGATTACAAATCTGTACCTCAGAGCTAAACTAACGTGATTCACATACGCTACTTTACAGGAGAGAAAAAAATATGTCATGTGAGTGCAATTTTCGAAAATATGTAAAATATCCGATATTTTCAATCAACGCAAACTAATGTCTTCAAAATAGTAAATGCATCCTCAAATCACTCTTTATTTATTATTATAATGTGCAGACTTAAAATTAAGGTTTCTTTAATTATTCATATCTAATATTCCATTTTACATTTTAGTCAATTTTAATAGAGTTAATATAGCGTTAGCTGTTCTACTCATTTGTCTTCTGTTAGCTACTTTTACACAGTTATATGATTCAGAAAAAAACAGTATGCAACAGTCAGGGGCACAGTCATAAGACATTTTCTTTTGTTCCAACCAATGGTTAACATTTAATTAGGTACTTTTAATATGCATTAAAATTGTTACATTACTAATAATTTTATGAATAAAAAAAATACATTATTTTGTTATATTAATGTGTAATAATACATCATAAAACTATAGTGCATAACTTTTTAGGTATTTTTAATAATAAATGAGCTATATTACTATGATTAATATAATTTTTATACTGAAAATACCGTAGTTGGAAAAATAAATATCGAAAATATCAAAATATCATGATATTTTCAGAACAAATATCGGATATATATCGGCGAACCCTAGCAGTAATAAACAGAAAATTCAAATTTTTGGACTTACGTCAGTCTGGCTACGAGGTACAGAAATGAAAAATTTATTATTTTAAATAATCCTTCACGGTTAATTATTTTTATATTTTTTTGGTCATCTGTAATGAAACTTATATTTTACCGAGACGTGAAGTAAACTGGCCGGGACACTGGATTTTTGAATGAAAATCGGGACTGTCTAGGATCTCGTTTGAAAATCGGAAAACAAATACTAAATCCAACATTCACTGAATTATGGCGTATTTAACAAAGCTATTATTAAAAAAACACTGACAATCACATGGGATCTAGTATGGGGGGCCTCGATGAGAGGCTCAGAAGGACAGTGTAACCTCCCCAAAAAATTCTCATTTGAAAAATGTGGAAACACTATTGCAACATTGAGATTCTTCTTTCAAATTTTAAAAATTGTTTTTAATGATGCATAATGTTGTTTCTCATTAGATGTTATGTAAGTATGATATAATGTGCATGCTCATGTTTATCATTTGGAAAAAGTAGAACTTCATTCGAAAATTTGAGAATTCACCTCTCCCGCCCCCCTCTCATTTTATTTCGGAGTGCCCCTGCTAGTAGTTAAGACCTAAGTGACCGAACTAGGTATCAAATCAAAGTTATGAAAACACAATTAAAGCAAAAAATAGTAAACAACGAAATACTTTTAAATTATAGTGGTAAAAAAAAAGTCGCAGCAAAAAAGTTGTTAAAAAATTTTTACGAATTTTCATCCCCGTAAAAGGTTTATTAATTAGTATGAAGCATGAATTATGATGATTTTTCTATAAAAATCAAGGTTTTATAATTATTTTTGCTTAAGTTGTTCCAAGGAATTGAAAGATCATATGACTTGTATCAAGCAATCGCACAGATTAAATAGTGATTTGAGATAAATATCAGGCTTTGGGCAAATTGAGATCAATGAAAATTCTGGATTTGTTGCTTAATAAAGTACAAATAGTTAAGCTCTGCTGAAGTTTTATTTTAATTATAAAACGGTTTAAACCTTTACTTATTTTTCTCTATTTATTATTATTCCTTTTTTTACATAAAAGAATAGTTATAAATTCTCACTTAACCATTTCCCCATTTCCATCTTCCTACAAAATACTGTAGATCTTAAGCAACTCCATAGAAATTTCCTTTACTAAAAGTCAGGTCCCATTCTTCTGAATTTCTTCCCCCTCTCAATGAAAAAAATTCCGAGGCTCTTTATTTTTTATTGAAAAGAAAAAGCTACAAACGATTCAATTTTTGATTTTTTTTTTTTTTTTTTGAAAACTATTCATTTTCATATACTTTTCCATTTTTAATAACAATAAAAAAAATATTATTAATGTTCTTTGCTAACAACTGAAGTTTTTTTTTTTTTTTTTTTTTTTGTATAAATGTTAACACAATAGCTGCCTGGTGTTGTGCAAAATTTTTGCTCTTACTATATATTGTTTATTTAGTTTTTTTTTTTTACTTATACAGAATTGAAATTGTATGCTAAGAGATAAATGTTTGTTTTTCTTTGTGATTAAAATAATTATAAGCTGAAGTATTAGACAGAATCGGTGAATTTAAAATGTTTCTGATATTAATGATTGAAATTTGCGACCAAAACCCAAGGCCAATCAGTTAGAGTAAATAAATTTGAAAAAATATCCCTTTTTCTTACATTTTTTATAATGTGTTTTGAGTACAACATCTGCCTAAATGTGCGTAAAACGCAACGTAAGTGCACATAAAAGTTCAAAATTGATCTTTTACGTGTACTCTTTGGTTTTTTTTTATGGCATTGTGATTTTATAACAGTTAAAGTTCCTAAATTATATGTTAGTAGCGAATAAAGCCATAGCTATAAATTTATTTCCAAAAGGATACTTAGTTTGTTTTCGTTCAATTTGAAATCTCACGGCTTTTATTTATTAATTTATTTGAACTGTAATTGAATGTCATTGTCGTCAATTAAATTATGTTGCATCCATTTACAGCACAATCATTAATTAAATGTAAATTTTAAGCTTAGAAGAAAGAGAAGTGGATATTTCATTCTTGGAATCAAGTTTTGCTTTTAGCAGATGCTTACAATAAATAGCAAGGAGAAAAGCTTAGAAATCTTTGCGTTGATAAGAAGGATGCACTGAACCTTGAAACCCCAACCTGATGAAAGGGTATTGTTTGCATGTGTGAATACAGAAGGTGGGCCCCTGCGCTCCGGGGTGCCGCTCTCAGGAGAGGGGAAAGGAAACGCAGGATTCTACGCCTTGGACCGTTTGACAACGAAAATTTAGTGTCAGAAAAATACGTGTAAAACGCTAGCGACGTGATCTTGCTACGGCGTGATAAGACGTGCAAAACCGCCGGTAAGTTAAAAAATATTAAAACTTAATTTTTTAAAAATCAAAAATCGAAAAGCGCCGGAAATTTTAACTCACAAAAGTCTTCGTACACTTTATAAAATGTCTATATATTATTGACTAGTCTAACTTTTCATTAAGTTATTAATTAGTAGAATATCATACAGTATTCATAGCACCTTTTAAACATCTGGGAATAGATTTGATTCTTTTTCTTTCTTTTTTAGCGTAATTTCTGAGTAAGTGTTATACCACACTTCGAGTCTTACTGTTTCTAGCTCTATTTTCTTTTTAAAGCCCTATTTTCGTAATCTAGCCTCCAGATATCTATAAATACGTTACATTAAGTTACAATATGGAGATTGAGGGGGTATTTTCGAAATTTTAGGACAATTTTCGAGGCACTAGGCGCAAACGTTGAAAACCGTGTGCTTCTTATCGTTATCTTGATAAAAAAACAAAGTTGTTTCCAATAACCAAATTTTTGGCTAAGAGTTCAAAATTGGTTTTTAAAATAATTAAAGGAACAGCATAATACATTATTTCTTCAAAAAATTACAAACTACCAAGTCCTGATGCTGATATGTACCCTCACACTAAAACACCTTCACCGTCCTGACTAAGTGATCCAACTAAGTTCTTAAGATTAAGTTCCTAATTTTTTCTTCTACTAACATTTATACAACAATTTAACTAAAAATGTTAAATTCATTTTTATCTGTAAGTAAGACATGATTCTAGACTGTTTTTAGCTTATTTATCATTGATTTTGGGGACGAAAAGCGTAAGCATTCTGTTTTTCGCTCGACCAAGAAAATTTCTGCGGGAAGAAGTCCCATTTAATCCAGCTAATCAAAGAACTTGGCGAACAATTTTAGGTGAAAATTAAATGTAAAATGTTTCATTTAACTCTGCAGAAACTTTTACATTACTGAAATGTGTGTTTTTCATAAATTTTTTAACTTTAAATCTACGATCACGCTTTGTCAACTTTGCTGGTTGCCCTTTTCTTACCTTGTTTTCGGTCTGATTCCTTTCTTTAAAGCATTTTATCAAGCACTTTACTATACAAACAAATAAATTTAGGGACATTTCAAACCAATTTACCACTACTGTGGGGAAAAAATTCAAATTTTGAATGGCGTTTGCGGTTTTTTACGAATACCAGCCATTTTACAGTAATAAGCAATATATTATGGAATAAATAAACCAAAAATTAAAGCCAAATGACTTATAAGGGTTAACTCAATGCAAAAATATTAATAAAACGGCATATGATAATTTTAATCATGAATTTATTCGAAAATATTTAAGTGTACGATGACTTTTGTGGCGTGTTATTTCTCTGTCTCTTCGTTTTCTGACCCATTTCAAAAAGAAGATCCGTCAATATTTTGATAAAACCAATGGGTTCTATTTAGAATGACATAGGAATGATGTGAAAAAATATTGGACTTTATATTCGAATTCAGTTTTGAGTTATTTTGGTTTTACTAAAAAATTTCAAAGTGTACGAACACTTTTGGGAGCCACTGTATTTCATTAGAAAAATATTTTATTTTTGACTTTGCCCCATGAAAAAAAAGTGCAAAAATTAAACTTTTAATTTTAAACTTTTTTTTGAGCAATCACGCTTGCTTATTGTTCTCATTTGACCGTTTTCGGCGTCCGTGCCTTTTTCAACTTGGATCAGAAGCCTCTGCAGCACCACCGCTCACCATCCTCTGCTGGCGGCGCGGCGCGGCTGCTCCAGTTTTGAGCTATCCGCTTCTCCTGGTCGGAGGCGTCCATGTCCTACACACACGCACGTTCACACACATACTCACACACGGCTTCACACACATACACTCACACACGGCTTCACACACATACACTCACACACGCCTACGTGCATACACACAGGTCTACGCACACACACAAGCCTACACACTTACACACACGACTATGCCCACGTAACCGCCCAGGAGGAGAGGCAGGCTTGAGGGGACAGAAGCCGTTTCTAGAAACAATAACTCCAATGAGTAGGGTCCTGTCTCAGTTCGTGATTTGCGAAAAACATAATTTGAATTCAAAATTTCAGAATTCAAATTAATTTTCTTTTCTTTTTTTTTTTTTTTTTTGAAGACCCAAATTTAAAGGCAAAAATAAAAAATACTGTTTACGCAAGTTTTATTTCAAATACAATGTTTTTTCTTTATGTACTGTAATTTTCAAAACAAATTTCCGATTTGTTCATTTTGAAAAATCTTAGTCATCTTAACCATTTTGCTTTGTCCCACGTTCCCCTACATAACAACAAGCATTGTAACGAGAGAATCACCATAACTCGGAACACTTGGCGCGTTTTCGCATTTTAATGCCAAACTAGTCAAAACTAAACGCCCAAACACAATCTGTTTGTCAAATGTTGCCAAAATCAATATTGCTGAAATTTTGAAATTTAATGTTGAATTTTGAAACAAAACAAGTCATTACATATGATTAAGAGTTACATTTAAATGAAACAAATTCCGCCGAATAATTATATTCAGTCATCAAATGTAAAATAATGGTTTAAATTAAAAAAAAAAAAAAACTTAACTAACATAATAAGTTTCTTTAAATTATGAAGTTGAAGTACGAACAGTGAAAATGGCAACAGTTACTTTAACAACTGAATTTTTACTTTCTTCTATATCTAATATATAGAAGAAAGTATTGGATTCGTGCAAATTTTCGAATTTCGAATTTTGACGGATTCGAACGTTTTGAGGTGTGCTGAGTCCATTTCGACCATTTTTGGAAAATGTCTGTCTGTCTGTGTGTGTGTATGTATGTGTGTGTGTGTGTGTGTGTGTGTGTATGTATGTGTGTCACGTCTGTGTGTGACCAGTTTTTTGTGGCCGCTCTACAACAAAAACTACTGCATGAAATCGAACGAAATTTAGTACACATATGTGCCCCTATGTGAACTTGTGCCCATTAGTTTTTGGCGCGAATTCCTCCAAGGGGGGTGGAGCAATGGGACGTTTTTCGAGTTACGCGTGCTTGCTATTCCTCAGGAAGTTACGGGCGGAATCAAACAAAATTTGGTCCATATGTTGGTACTAACAGGAACAGGTGCTGATTCAATTTTGGTGTCAATAACTCAAACGGGGGTTGAGCTATAGAACGTTTTTTGTCGTCAATTGTGACTGCTGTATCTCAAGAAATAATGAACGGAATGAAAGAAAAATTTATCGGCAAGTAGCCCTTAGTGGGTATAAGAACTGATTTTATTTTTGTGTCAACAGCTAAAAAGGAGGTAGCGCAATCACCCGTTCTTTTTTTCCATTTTGAGTGCCCTATCTCAAGAAGTAATGCTACGTTCTGGTTGAAATTTGGAATATATGTGAATCCATATGTAAACAGGCTTTGGTTCTATTTTGACGCCGATCGCTCCAAGAGGTGTTGATTTTTTTTTTTTTTTTTTTTTGCGAATAAAAATATTTTTATTAATGCAACAATAAGAAAGATAAATCGTAATAGATTGTCGTCTGCGTATTTCTCGTGATTTTAATTGTATGGAAATGATAGGAAATATTATCTCAATGATTTAAAATTTTTAACTGTTGCCATCTTATGTTTGTTAACAAATAAAATATTTGTAATTCATTCAAGCAAGGCTTTTAAAATAACTTTCAATTTTCGCTCTTTGCTTTGCTTTTGCAATAATTCAGACATTGGGATAGTCGTCAAGTTTTTGCATGTGTCATTTTGTTTTTGTTGGGAATATTGCTTCCTCGTCAAGCATGGAGAGGGATCAGAAAAAAAAAAAAAGAAAGAAAAATATAGAAGAAAGTTTCGTGATGGCCACAACATACTAGTTATTTATTTATTTTTTCCAATTCGTCATGTTCCACGTTAAGATAATTCCCCCACTGTAACTTTATTTATCTATCTGAAGAACGATTTTACATCCATATTTTCTAAAGTTTATGAAAAGAAAGATTGACGGATATGAATGATGCCTCTAGTTACAACTGCGAATTGTACTTCAGCCCTCTATCAAACTGCAATGCTCGTCCAGACAGGATAGAGATACTCCCCTTTGATCTAAACAATAAATCTTTAGAAAATGCCTTTCAACTGCATAACATTAACTCATATCTAACATGCTATAAAATTCAACCGACTTGTACTCGACTTCTCTCAGCCTGGCCTTCAATGGGAGTCATTGCTGAAAAATGTAAGGTAAGAACTCTGCTTTTGTTTCAAGTAGCACTTTCCGTTTTTAGTGTGATGAGGTTGTTTCTATCAGTTAAAAGTACTACTTTTAGCCACTGAAGTTGATAGATTGAGCAAAATCAATAACATGGAGCGATGAAAATACTTTCATTTTCCGACATTTAATTTTTAATTCGCAACTCCAACAAACTACAGGGGGCGCTGCAGTCAGTCTAATGGCGGATGAAAAAGGTAAAACAAACAGATGCTGTAACTTATAACTTGCTTTGACGCTTAGTGAATGACAGTAATTTTTCATCGTGTTTGTGGGAAGCTTTTTTCTCTATTCTTCTAAGATTACATTACATCATAAACTGCCTGAAGCCTGTAATTTACCCCAAAGAAAACACGTGGAATGGATTGTTTTACCTTTTTCTTTGGTATTGCTAATCACCGCAAGGTAACATATTCGAGCGCTGGAGCTACGAATTAGTTTTTTTTTAACTGTCCGATTTTTCAAACAAGACGTGATCTTTATGATGTCACAAGTGATGCACTTTGGCGCTTTACTATCTGGCGCGCTGAATGCTTACGCTTGCTGTCGACCGCGTTTCCATGTTATGATTATTCAGAAGCGAATTAAACATTGCGCTCAACGCTTGCTATCAACCGTATCGTTACCGGTACATGTGAGTAAAAAAGCGAATTAAATATTGCGCTCTTCGCTAATGGCATCAGTGAATGGCAGTTCATCATTTGTGATGTCATGCACAGACGCGTAAAAAATGACATTGAGCCTGCGCACCGATTAAAATGTGTTTTTTTTTTTTTTTTTTTAATAGTAAACTTTGTCAAATTGTTGAAAAGCTTGTCAAATCCTATGTTTCTCTTTTAGAAAAAAAATACTTTTAAAATTTTGGAAATGACCCCATTTCCCCCCGTGCTGAAATGAAATAAAAAAATGAATGCTGAAATGACACCAGTGCTCAAAACAGGGGTGTAGCGTGCATGGAATATGCGATAATTTTTGACTTCAGAATATTGTTAGGGATAGTTAGTAAGTAAACATACTAAAAGTCCCCGACCCTGGGGGGTGAGCTAAAGGTGGGAGGGAGGGGGGAAGAAAATTTTGGTTTTTTCGAGAAATGTCGGAAACGGTAGAAAAAATGCGTTTAAAATAAAAATTCAAGCTAAATAAACTCACTATGAAACTGTTTCTACACATATTTGTCAAATTTCCAATAATTTTCCGCGTATATGTTATGAAAAATCGATGATTTTCGAAAAAATTCTCTCTTTTTGTCAAACATTTGCTCCTACTGCCTCCCAGGATCAGTATTCATGAAACTTGTGTGAGACAAAGTTGTAGAGCTTTAAATTTTCTTCAATTTGATACGCTACTTTGTTATATTTTATTCAACCAATCAAAAGTTACAGAATTTCAGACACGCACTTTCATGGCAAAAAATGGAACACTTGCCATTTACAAATTTCAAACCGACTCGAAAGGATCACGCACTTACTCTTTCTTCAATGAATTCGACAATCCTGATGGACAATAAAGAAGTATTTGTGGATTACTACAACACAAACGATGTTTAAGGGTTGGGGGTGGGGTTGTAAAATTGTGACTTTGTGATAAGGGGGAGGGAAAGAGTAAGAAGTGTGACATCAAGCATTTTTGAATACGAATATTATAAAAATTAGTTTATGAAAAGTACTTTGTGAAAATTAGGGAGGGGGTCAAAAATGTTGAGAAAAAGTGTAGCATCATTTATGGACAGCCCCTTACCAAGATTTGCAGAACTACTTATATGCAGTATGAATTAGCTCCATACCCACTGCATTATTTAACGAAAATGAACTGAGGAAGTGGAGAAAGTCAGCATTTCCTTATTAAGAAATTTGTTAGAAGTAATTAATTAGTAAATATACTGAAAGTCCCCGACTCTGGGGGGGGGGGGGAAGGGAGTTAAAGGTGGGAAGGGGAACCCAAATTTTGTGGTTTTCTATTATATCTCGGAAACGGCAGGAAAAATGTGTTCCGAATAAAAGTAAAAGTTAACTAAATTTATTGTGAAATTGTTTTCATTCATATATGTCACATTTCCAGTGTTATTTTAGGTACGCGTTCTTGAAAACCAATACTTTTCGAGACAAAAAAAATATCTCCTTTTTGTCGCAGAGCGTTTGTGCCTAACAGGGGGGGGGGGGCGGATCTTGGATCTTGTGCAGCAATCATGTGACATTTACCCTGACAGTTTTCTGTGTCTTGAAAATCCACCGGCTGAACACTTAAACTGCAGATTCAAACCTGATACCAAAGAAATACGAAGCCTATGGGCAATCACAGCTAAAGCACTGGGAGGTCATTCCAAGCTTTTTTGCTTTCGACTTCGACATTTCTCGTCACGTGATCGGCACTGACGTAAATATCTCGCAATCTGCTATTCCAAAGTCCCATCTCCCAGCTGTCGGCGAGAGGGCGAGTTTAAGAGAAGAGACGCGAAGGGGGGAGAGGATTTTTCGCCGGTTACGGGTAGCATGAGAGGTGCGCTGAGGCACGTGACTTCTTCCAACCAATGTTCTTTCAGCGCACGTAGTTTTTGTTTCGCTTCATCCGTGTACGATAAGGCGCGAACTTTGAAGAATCACTGAAAGGCCTGCAAATGGCTGCTTCAAAGTACACATTTTGTGTGACGAAGAATCACATTTAAATCATCTTAGATTTTCTTTAAGAAAATCCAAGCGTCCATAAGAATAAATTCTCATAGGAATTCACGAAAAAGGATAAAAAGAAAAAATGGGCCGAACTCGCCCATCTGTTAAACCCCGAGGGCTCCGGTGCTCAAAGCAAGGTAAGTCATGTTTTATGCATATTTCAACATTACAGTGTCTAAAACAATTATAGAAGAGGGGGGGGAGCCAATATATAAATAAGTTGAAAATTAAACGTAAAATATGTTGATTTACAATATAACACCATCGATATTAGTAACTTTATTCAATAGTAATAATAATAACCTTAAAAAATAATCATGATATTAAAAAAAAAAATCTTTACTATCATAAATGCAGACGAAGAAACATAAATTGTCCGTAATCGTGGATTGAATATATATTATTATTGTTGTCGTGTTTAATGAAGTGCAGAGTGCGAAAGGTTTAGATGCACCCGAAAGTCTTCATGAAAAAATCTGCCATTCAAATTGAATATATAAAAGACTAAAATGCAGGGGTGTGCGCTCCAAGGAGGAGGGGGTTTAAGTCATTTCGCTGACTGCATCATTTAAATTTTTAGGGGGGGGTGTTTTGAGGGGTGTTTCTTCATTTTGGGGGCTCTTGCTTTTGGAGAGGGGAGTCTTCGCGATATTTGGGGGGCCCTTGCTCTTAGGGGTGCACCCCATGTAAAATGTAAAAGGCTTGTTTGGCTAATTGAGCTTTTGGGGATGAGAGCAAACCATAACAGAGTATATAATCTTCCATATTATGATTGGTTATGTAAAAACCAAGGGCTGTTGGGGATACCCTCCCTTCCCCCCTGTCAGTTGTAATTATAACAACAATCTCAGTTTCGAAGACATATTTCAGAGTTTTTTCTCTCTTATCTTTAAAAGTTATAATTTAATAAGTATATGCTAAATAAAAAATTTTATTTCTTCATTATTCCTGTTTTCAAGATCCCATTTCTTCTAAGTACTGTTTTTCAATTGTTCTTCAAAAAAGTACTTTTCTAGATTTCTTTTTTTTATCAAACAACTTGTACATATGATTACATAATTCCATCTTTATTTTCAAGATTAAAAAGTTAAACCAGCAATTTTGGTTACAAGAGCAGTTTAAAATAAATAAAAACTTCGCTTCTGTAAATATATTGAAAAATATTGGCAAAGGAAATAATTTTTTTAATCATAGTTTCATTTCAGCTGATAAAGAACTTTAAAGTAAGTTCAATCAAAGCAAAGGGAAAGATTCTAAATTGAAGAAGAAATGAAAAGGAGCGTTTTGATGTATTCTCTTTTCTTTCAAATGCATCATATTATACAGCAGCCAATTTACAAATGCTTACAGTATAATCAAATACAGTATTTGTACAATATTGCTAATTTTGATGTCAGCGAAATGGAAAATCAAATTTTGGAATCAATTCCCCAGAATTACCAGCCTCGGTACTGTTTTGTAATTAGTTAATCAATATCAAATTTCAATGAAGAAAAATAAATTTTCTTACAAATTGAATTTAATTGAAATCTTATGAAAAGAACTCTACACCCTCTTTTGAAATAACAGTGGGTATTTTAAAGAATTTAGGGAAAAAAGGGGGGAGGGTATTTTACAACAAAAGAACGCAGAAAAAAAAACCTTCGTCAGTGGCGTGCCTAGCATGGGTCACATCCGGCGGGGGGGGGGGCAGTAATTTTTGGTGTCACCCTTCCCCCCCCCTAAAAACGCAAAAACAGGGGATTGTAATATTCTGTGTAAACATGAAATTCATACAATTTTCAGAAACAATTACTAGTACTTTTGTGCTATAACTAAATTTTAAGTGGGATAATGTATAGAAAACAAATAAAAATTATGAACGCTTTTTATATAATTTGCCCTAGACGCATTTGTGCTGGCCGTCGAGCTGTCAAAAAAAAAAAAAAAAAGAAGACGTAGGAAATTTATGGCCCCTTAATTTTTTGAAATGCATTATCTCTTGAAAATAGGGGACTCCCGATCCCTCCCCCCCCCTTCTTATTTCCTAAGTGATGGATTTGGTTAAAAGAAAATGAAATCAATGGAAATAATCAACCTTAGCCGAGAATGCATTTTTATTCGTAAACTCACATCTTTTACATTGAAAAGGAGCTCTTAATATCTCCGAAACACGTGTCTGCAATTTAATTCGGATGTTTGTGCATTATAATGTTGTTATTAGTTGGTTTAAGCCTTTTAAGCTTTGAAAACTTGTTGTAAAGCGAGAAATGTTGTATATATACCTATTTTATGTTTGCAGCTATAACCCCCCCCCCCCTCTGCATCCTGCACCATTTTTTTTGGGTTGGCCACATCCTAATTCGATTTCCTCGTGCCAATACCTTTCAAAAAAACTAACTCCCGTTTTTGCGTCACGAAAATGGAACGGAAAACCACTTCCCCCCGGTACAGTTATGACCCCCCCCCCCTCCTTGCCACCTGCACCATTTTCGGCGTTGGCAAAATCCTAATTTCTAATTCGTTATCCTCCTGCAAATAAATACCTGTCAGAAAACTTACTCCCGCAATTGTATCACAAATTGAATGGAAAACCACTAGCTCCCCCCCCCGTACAGTTTTAACCCCCCCCCCCCCCGCTCCCTGAACTATTTCCGGGATTGGCAACATCCAAATTCGCTTTCCCCGAGCCAATACCTTTCAGAAAAACCAACTCCCATAATTGTATCACAAAAATCGCATAATCTCACCTGCTTAGGGGCAGTCGAGATTTCGCTCGCAAGCAAACGCGCAAAAAGTCGCTTTTTCCCCTTCTTTGCGAGATTTATTCTGCGAGACTGCGATTTTCCCTAAAACGCCATCTAGTGAGATGATCAGAACTAATCTCGCAAGGTGAATTTCGAGCTTGGAATAAGCACCCTGGATCCTTCTCTTAAGTGGCGACGCACTTTGATCTATGCACGGCGCGCCGCTTTCAACTGCGATTGGAGGCGGGCAGTCACGTGTGTTCAGTCCGCCATTTTGTGTCGTTGCCTGTGTGATTTCACTGTGCGGGAATACTAGATATTTTCTCTTTGATATTTGTATTTTTCATTAAACGCTATCTTTATTGTGAAGATGTCTTGGTGTAGTGCATTAAGATGTTCTAACAGTTCAAAATTACTATATCGAAATACATTGAAAGATTATTTATGTATTTTAAATGTTTTATCAATACTGCTGTGCAATTTCAGATACTTTTTGAAACACTTGTTGAAATTGTAATATTTTTTACTTTTCATGAAACTGTCTGATGGTTTGTTAATTTTCATGGGATAATAAGGACATTCACTAAAATCATCATAAATAGTTCCTTCAAATATTGTAAAGCTCAACTATGTAACGGCACCTAATAAATTTTGATAGCAGTAGTAAAATATTTGCCCTGTTTTTAAAACTGATTTTTCTGAGTTTAAGATAACAAAGCCGTCAAAATTTAAATATACTAATTATTTTATTTATTTTTAATGTAAATTTTCTATTGTTTAGTTAGTTTCAAAATGTCTCAATAACTGTATCAAAATTATTTTTAAGAACACGTCGTTTTGCTTTTAATTGTGTCATAGCCATGAGTTTCAGTGTGTTGCCAAGTTAATTATTTATCTATTTTGCGTATAAAAATTAAAAGATATTAAAAGTATGAAATTATTCATAAAAAAAATTAAGCTTCTTTGAGATTATAGTAACATGTAACTCAAGCCAAGTTATATAATTACGTGAAGGATTTTTTTTTTCCCGGAAAAAATCTATTTTTGTTTAATTTTTATTTTGATGTGAAAATCTTTTGAAAAAAAAAAAAAAAAAAAAAAAAAAAAAATATATATATATATATATATATATATATATATATATATATATATATATATATATATATATATATATATATATATATATATATATATGATTTATCCCAGTATCTGTTAATTTATAAATTTATTATTACTATTTATAACAGTTCGTCCCAGATGTAATCCGCACTCTTTTATTTGAATTCCTATTGGTATCAAATAATTCAATTATTATTATTATTTTAATATTGATTTAGAACTGGTTGCATTTTATTATCAGTTCGTTGAATTTTTAAGAACTAGTAGTATCCTTAAAAATCAGGTTTAAATGAAAGGCATTTTTTAATGTAAAATCGTCATGAGAAACAAGAAAGTGTTGGTAAAATGTAAAAAAAAAAAAAAAAAAAGACATGGAAGAGTCCTGCTGAAAATAAACCCTTATTAGTGAAAAGAAAAAGAAATTTTGCAATTTTTTAGAAGTGAATAATTTTCCATAAGAAACTACGCACATTAGTAATATAAATGATACTGCTTTGCATGAATAAGTTCAAACTGTTGCCTACAAATAATTTACGACATAATTAATTTAGCTCACTACTGTTCTACTCAGTAGTGGATTTAAGGGGGCACCGTGCCCCCCTCAAAAGGATGAAATTATTTAACTATTTTATTCACTATTTTTTAATTGACTTCTCCATAGCATTTTTTTATATATATATAGTTAACTAAACAGAACACAAAACAAACATAGAGCATATTTTGAATAATAGCATTTTTGTTTGCTAAAGAAGTCATACTGGAGTCTTAGAGTTGCAGAATACATTTATACATTTAACTTGCTGGTTTTGAATTCAACGGAACGTAATATCGCGATTCGTCCATTAATTTTTCTTTGATGGAATCAATAATTAACATTCTTCAAGAAATGTGCAGGCGTGCCTAAAAGTATTATTTTGATCCAGGAAGCTATTAGCGAAATAATAGCTT
This sequence comes from Uloborus diversus, assembly GCF_026930045.1. Lineage (NCBI taxonomy): Eukaryota > Metazoa > Arthropoda > Arachnida > Araneae > Uloboridae > Uloborus > Uloborus diversus. The sequence continues at coordinate 120,878,332 of NC_072739.1, forward strand.
TTTCTTTTTCAGCTTATAAAAAATGCAAAATGAAAGCAATCATATCGTAGTAGTTTCTTGAGAAAACCATGATATTAATGGAGGCGGCATGTAATATAAATATGTTATCTCAACTGTATCATGGCTTCAAGAACTATCAGCAACTGCTTTGAAATCCACACAGAAATTGTCCTGAATTTTTCAATAAAACTAATATGTTTAATAGCTATGATTTTCTTAATTAAAAAATATTTTATAGTTAAAATACTATAAAATAATATTAAAACCTAAAATGAGGTATGGGTACATTTTATTATTGAATAATCTTACATTCGTGTTATAATCATTACGACATTGTTCCTAAAATTAAAACCGCTAACTGTATAGCATTTCGGTAATATTATTATGGTTTATTATTTAATTGGCTTGAAACGTTAAAGATGTTTTATGTCCACATTTAAAGTATATTGGTACATAATATGTATGTACTTAGAAGTGGATCAATAGTTTAAGGGATCCTAAAAAAATTTAAAAAAAGACATTTTAAAATAAAGTAATGAAAACTTTGTTATGAAACATCATATGTGGCAGGGGGAAGGAGGAGGTGCTATTCAATTTCCCGGGTCCCCTCCGAGAGATTTTTCTGCATCCGCCCCTGGTTCTACTATACCAAATTTCTAATAATAAAACGCATATTTAAAACACTTCAAGTAATTTGTAACTCAGAAGACCTACATGGGGGGGGGGAAAGAAATGACTCTTAAAAATGGTCGAAAATTTCTTCAAAACACCTTTTTACTAATATTCGGTTTAATAATGAAAAAAAATATTTTACTAAGGTAAAATTCAACATTTTTGTTTGTATATTATCAGTTACATAAGTTACGATTAAAAATCTGCAAACATTCGTTGATAAAAAGATACTTTTCACGAAACTCTGTATTTTTCTACTGTTGAGATAGGGAGAAAGTTGCGGAACGACACAAAATGGCGGACGCTGGAGCGTGTCGCCACTTAAGAGACGGATCGAGGGATTTAATCACAGCAACACCCAGTTGACAAGCAATCAAAAACTATGAAGTTCTAGCATGTACTCAATTTTGTTACTCTTATTGAAATGAATATGTGACGCTACACCGCCGTGTGCAGGTAAACGGCAGTATATGCAGAAATGAGTTTTCGAGATATTTGAAGAAACCCTTTTTTTTATTCAATACTAACTATAGGAAAATGTTGGAAATAGATGTCTTTTTCGGGCCTTTTTTTCAGCGGAAACCGAATAAGCGAGCTTGTAAAATAAAGATAACGTCCAATAGATGACAAATATGCAAAAAAATGAAAAATGAAAAATTTGCAGTTACTGCCCTTTGCAGTAACTGCACGGCTATACTGCCATGTGCAGCTACTGCACACGGCAGTATAGCTGGATAATGAAAATTTTAATAAGAGAAATAAGGTAAATGTACGGAAATGTAGGAAAAAATAGAAGGTTTCATTTTTTTGGAAATTTTTTGTGCGAAAGAAGACATTAATACTTAATTTAGAAATTGTGGTTTAATGACATTTAAAGCAAGTTAGTCTTCACATTCTCCAAAACTTGCTAAAAATCCTTGATTTGTTTAGCTTTCCTTGAAGCAATATGAAAAAAACTGTTGTTACGTACTTATACTAGTGTGGTGATGCTTATCTGTTCTCGAAAGCGAAACCTTGCACTCGGAGATTCCATTTTAAAAAGGGGCGACAAGTTGAAGATGGACCCTTTCCACTCGCATTTTTCGACGCTACTTTGGAAAAACGGTTGAGTTGTTATTTTGCATTTTTTTTTTTTTTTTTTACTTTCGCGTTTCCATCCCTATTTTGATAAAATCAGAGCAGACCAGACGCATGCTCAAATTCGCGGGAAGTATCTACAAACGGAGACAGACAGTAGCATTCACCCAGTGATTTGCTACTTTTCTTTTGTAACATGGTTTAGCTGTACATAATGTAATGGGGTCGTTTCCGAAATTTTATTTATTTATTTATTTATTATTTTTGAAAGAGCATGTTTAAAAACAAATAGGATTTGACCATTTTTTTGAACAATTTGACAAAGTTTAGTATTTTTTAATCAGCGCGCAAATTCAATTTCATTTTTTACGCTTCTGCACATGACACCACAAGTGATGAAATGCCATTCACTGATGCTGATGCCATTATCGCAGAGCGAAATATTGAACTCGCTTCTTTACTCGCACGTACTAGCAACGATATAGTTGATAGCAAGCGTAGAGAGCAATATTTAATGTGCTTCTTAATTTTCTTGATCTGGAAACGTGGTAGACAGCAAGCGTAAGCATTCAGCGCGGCGCCAGTGGAGTAGCGCGCCAAAGTTCATCCTTTGTCCCGTCATAAAAGCCAAGCCTTATTTGAAAAATTGGACTTTTTAAAAATATTAATTAAAAATTAAACATTTTGAAAATAAAAAATTTTTCTCGCTCCATGTCCCATGTCCTTTTTTTTTTTTTTTTTTGCTCAACTTTAGTGACTAAAAGTAGTATTTTTTAATGATGAAAACAACCGCATTTCCGATACACTATGTGACCAAAAGTATTGGGACACTTACAAAAATTCACATTTTTACGGATTTCTCGAGAATAAAAGACCAATTGCTCTGTAAATTTTTTCACATAAAAGGTACACTCCAGCTGTCATTTTTCTATTAAAATTAAGTGTACTATTCATTTGGGGGACCAGCAACAAATTGAAACAAAAAAAGGTGTTTGACCATTTTTTATTGTAAATAGCTGGCAATAAGCTATAAATTTCAGAAATAAGTTAAAAACTATCTAGAATTTATTTTTATATTTTCCTGAAAACATCTCTTATACCCATGGAGATATAAGCCTTTCTTTCAAAAATGTAAATTCTTTTTGGTTTTCGGCTCATATCACGCAGGTATTTCCGTAACTTTACTAAACTTTCATAATATTTGACAGCATATCAGAGAAACATAATAATAAAATTTGAAGCTAAAATATTGAAAATTTAATGAAATATGAAAGTTTGAAGCAATTAATTTTTCACTGCGCATGCGTGAAAGATAGAAATTTATAACCCTCATGATTGAAAGCCCAGATAGTTCCTACAACTGATAAAAAAAATTCCACCCTGATATCTTTAAAATATAAAAAGCTATCAGTGATCTAATGAGTCGAATTTTAATAATTCTGGGCTATACGACGAGTTGTGAGGGACCGTTCGCAAATTATCCGTTCTTATCAATCCGCAACGATGACAGGAAAGTGTCGCCGATTTGCAATCACCTCTTACCATTCGTCGCGTATCCAAGAATTTTTGCCAGTCCGGAGGAGATGCGGACACAGACAGACGCACACAGAAATGAATAGTATACAGTCTGACCAACGATTAGATGGAAAGGCAAGCATCCGGTTTACAGGCGGAAATGGACGCATCTATTAGTTTTCAGGAAAGCCAGCTTTTGCAGATGTATGTTAGCCTCTAAATTAAGCAAAGTCGCATTCAAATGAGGGGAACATGCGCATCATTTTTTTTACTTTTCCCCCTCGTTCAGATTGACTCATTGCCATTTCCATATAATCCGTGGGCAGACTATAGATGGGTATCGTTTGGTGAAAATGACTTGTATAATCTTCGGAGCATTTTTTCTTTTTTGACTGGAATCAGCTGCTCATTTGAGAACATAGTTAAAATAGTGCTGGATAAGTGGAGCTGCAAACTGAAAATATTTTACCACTTCACTTTGCTCCGCTCGTTCACTCTACCCAGCCCAACATTCCGCTGCATAAGAAAGAAATGATGCTTGTTTCTTTCAACAGGAAATTATTTACGTCAAAATTCGACCGCCAAGTGGTTCAAAATGCGTGGAAGCAGCCATCAATGTGTTCGCAACTCCTTGTCCAGCTCATGCCTTAATGGAGGACAAGAGGGCTTTGCGGTCGTTCTGGAAAGAAGTACCTTCGGAGCAAGTTTTTGAGAGTTTTTTGGTGATTCGTTGCCATAAAACAACCGTTTCCATGAATATCAACTCCGCCTCAGTTAGCAGCAAAATTGTCAAAATGGAAAATGGTGCCTCAAGGCTTTTGGACCAATGCATATCGAAAAAAGGTTTTTTGTTGGGAGGAATTTTCGCTATTGCTAGTGTAGTAATCCTGTGTCTTTTTTATGCCTGACTTTCTGCTATTGATTATTTAAATTTGATTATGGGTTCTCTTGAAAATTTCTATTGTTAAAAAATGTCTCTATTTGAAAACTTATCATTTTTGCGCTGTCTTTTGTAATTTTTTTCAAAGAAGAGATTGAAATTAGTTTCCACAAGATTTTGTGCTTTTATGCAATTCTATGAACCATGAGTGTAGACATGGACAATGTCTTTCCTTTTAATGACCCTCTTAGCAGAATATCGCTCTTTTTTTTTTACCGACACACTGAACTTCTTACTTGAACAACTTCATTCATTTAAAAAAGTTATCTTCGAGAAAGTTCATTCATTTTTTTTTTAACACTAGGGGGTTCAGCCCCCTGCTCGTTACTGCTCACCAACCCCCGAAGATTGCATCGCAATCTTATTTGATTTGCAAAGATTTAAATCGTTAATTAAAAAGAAACATATTTAAAACGCATTATGAGTTCCCTTTGGAACGAGAAGCACCCCATCCCCGAGTTACCAACTTGCAGAGCCGCAAAGGCTAAGGGGCTCCTGAGCATTGCAAAACTGCAGTTTTGTACACTTGAAAAGTCGCCTTCATATTCGTGGTCTCTAGTAATATATTTTGCTCTTCAGCTCGGGGCTTGAATTGAGTTGAACATAAGATTTTCCGTTAAAATCGAAACCCATAAGATTTGGATAAGAAAGAAGAAACAAACGAATTTAAAAGACGTAACTATGGCAACGCCAAATAAAATATCAATAATTTGAATGAAGATGAGATTTTTCGAACTTGATTGAAACGGCTTGGAACGTTTTTTCCTTTGGAGATAGAAGCTTTTTTTTTCGACCATAGGTCGAGTTAGATCTGGAACAAAAAAAGCTGCTCTTTCTAGTGGTATCAGAAAATTGTGGGACAATTCCTTCACTTTTTACTGATAGATTTAATGCAGAAAGCTGTGCCAAAATTTCAGCTAAGCCAAAAAAAATTTGAGCTAAAACGCAATAACTCCTGCAGTGATTAAGTTAGAGCATTGAAACAAATTGCGTAGAAATTTGCACCCTTTTCAACGATATATAATAACATTATGTGCAAGTAATTTTCACCCCTTTAATAGGCAATTAAGGCGAAATTTGAGCTTAAAAAATTAATTACAAAAAAAATAATTGGAAATTAAAAAAACAAAACCTTACGTGCAGACCACCGGGGTTCGAAGTAATTTTGTACAAAATTTCAAGACTGTAGATGCTATGGAGTCTTCTGGACGCAGGCCCGCCATAGACTTTCTTCCAAAATTTCTTTGAAACCTTACTTTTTTTAGCATAAAGAGACTAGGGGCCTATGCCTCCTGCTCGACAACACTCACCAATCCCCAAAGATTGCTTTGAAATCTTGTTTGATTCGCAATGACTTAAATCGTCTATTAGAAAGATTTAGATTAGAAAATGCATTATGAGTCCCGTTTCGAATTAAATAAAAAACCCCTTCTCCCTTACGCAGAAAATAAAACTTAAGTAAAGTGCTCAAAACACGAGCACAATCCTGTTCCTATTCGAAGACAAATAGAACTACATAGAAATTGCGTAACCAAGATATTAAAAAAAGTGCGCTTTGAAGAGCACCTCTTTCCTGCCTAATTTCAACTAATACTGAATTTCAGCTATAGGTGGGGCTCATGGGCATTGCAAAACGGTACATTTGAAAAGTTGCTTTCGAATTCGTATGATGTCTAGTAATACACACTGCTCGACATTGAAAATGCAACACCAAGGAGTGTCCAGAAATTTATGCAAATTTTAGAGTAGACGTACATCACTGAGTTATGTAAATGATGTGAAATGCGCAGCTCTCCGACGCATGTGAAGTAAGATATAAGGAAAGGAACTTGCAGAATAGGCAATATTCGTGTTGTTATTTCTGACTGGAGAATAATCGAAGAAATTTTGTTTTTGTCTTGGAGGATATGTGTAACACAGGGTCCGGGAAATTTTTGTCAAAGACGGAAGGTCTTGCACCCATACTGTCAGGTTAGGTAAAAATGAACAAACGAACGAACTGAAACAAAACTACCTTCAGAAGAGCAATGTTCTAAACCGTTCACTGTTGAAATGAACGATGAGGTCTCTTCGCCATGTTTGTTCACAGGGCCGTCGCTAGGTCAAAAAACTGGGGGGGGGGGGGGGGGGGTATGCATTTTGTGGCCTATTAATTGTTTTAAACGAAGGTTCCAATATGCAGAGAGAGATTTAGCTTCTCTTTTAGCAGGGATAGTTATATTACTAGACCTTAGTACTAGTAATATAAATTTAACTGTAAGGATAATATTCAATCAGAAATAGGGGGTGACGGAGGGCTACCTCCTGGCATTTTTTCTTGACGAAAATGAAGACATAAAAACACAGTTTTAGACTATATTTTAAGTTGGGGAGGAAGGGGAGAGGAGGTCCAGGATAGCCTCTCCCGATAATGTTTACAAAAATTTAAATTGAGAAATATCTTGCAAAATGAACTATTTTTGCTAAAACATCAAAACTTGAATCATGGTTTGTTTGATTCATTTGTCTTAGGTATATTTTCTTATTTTTTAGATAATTTTAGTTATTTTCCTTCAAAGAATATTAATGATTCAATGAAACATATCGAATGTACATGAATATTTAGTGCAGAGAGATCGCCTGCAACTTTTTTAAATGAAGGAAATTGTTCAAATGAACGAATTGAGTGAATGGATCAAAAGAATGAACGATCCTCTGATGAATGGATTATTAAAAAGAACGACATTGAACACCTCTACCAGAAACGTACAGTATAACTTTGATTTAATGATATCCAATTTAAAGATTTCCTCAATTTAATGATATATTTCACTAGTTCGGATTTAATTGCATTGAATGTATATGCTTCTTGATATGATATTCTTAATTCAACAAAAACTTTTTCTAGGGTCTTGAAATCGTTAAATTGGGATTATACCGTACATATAATGGAAAAGTACTATTTCATAAAAATATCTTAGTTTCAAAGTAAGGAACATTGACACACAAAAAAAATGTTATTCTTTACAAATATGATGAAATAACTTTATTTCAAACCTGTTTTACTCAAACAATGATACTTATAAACAAATAAATTCTTAAAATACAATTTTCAAAACACTACAAGTAATAGTAATATAGACATAACATACATAAGATAATTCAAAATACTACATTGTATTTCAAATTATAGCTCTTTACAGAATGATTAAATTGTTCTTTCTTTTGATCCAAAATTACAACAAAATCTTACAACTTCAATTTGGGAATTTGTTGAACAATATCATTACTATGACATTGCAACACAGTATTCAAGGAAATTAAACTAAAGCATTAACTCAAAACATAACATAACAAACTATACAAACTTATAAAACAACAAAAACTGGTAAATAATGTAACTTTTGCAGGCCTGTCAATTCCACTACCAAAAAAAAAAAAAAAAAAAATGTAATTAATAAATAAAATATTTTGATATGGGTACTTCGAAAAATGGGCACATCATCAGGTACAGTCATTTTATGTACAGATTTAGACCTTTTAACCTGAATTTATATCAAAGTACTCCTCGGTTTACGAGATTGATTTTTGTAATTTTGTAACATAACATTGTACTATTGAGACGTTAGTAATTTTAAACCACCCAAACAATTGCCGTACACATTTCTACATTAAAAGCAAAATATAGCTTGTTCACAAATTGGTAGAGATAGCTAATGATCATGCATTCGTTCTTTCTTTAGATTGTAATTTAACCAACAAGGTAACCAAACTTAGTTTAAGTAAATGTTCATTTTTACTTGGAAAAAGAACAAAAAAACTTGTTCTTCAAAGCAAAAAAAAAAAAAAAATGTTGAATTTTAAGGCTTTAACTAAAAAGAAAACACCAACAGAGAAGTCATTTGCGGAAAAAAAATAATGCAATATACTTAGTATGAAGCAGCTACAAAAAAGAATCAATCCTCAAAAATATGAAGAAAGAGATTGAAAGAAAGGGAGTTCAGAGGAAATCTATTAGTAATTAAAATCACTATTAGGAGGCGCTGTGGTCTCTAGCCCATGGCTGCTGAAAAAAGTAAAAAAAAAAAGACCCACCCACTTACACCTGCCCAATGAGGCAGCCACTTTGGACACGAAAAAATTTAAATGTTTTACTTTTTTGGCTAATTTCCTAAACACTGCAAGGTGGGGTATTTAAGAAATGTGAGAATGAGACAAGAGAAAAGTAAGAAAGCAATGCAAGAAATATTCAAATGCATACTGTAATCAACCGAAAAAAGAACAAAGAACTGAAGTGCACTTCAGAAAATGATATGCCTTCAAATACACCACCCAACATTACTCCTTCTCCTTAAAAGATTTCAAATAGGAAGAAAATCAGAATTAAACAGAACTGTACCTTAACCCTTAACTGGGTATGGTATCACTGCCGATACTGATACGTTGAATATTTTTTTTATTTGAGGGTTTGATGTTACAAATCATTTATCTTTCGTTTTTAAAACAAAAGCAAATTTGTTCAGTTACAGTAAGCAACACACACAGTTTGTAGTGGAATAATAAACCTGAATAGCTTTAAAAGAAACAAAAAGCAATCCAGTCTCGTCTATGAATTCTCCATCAGGAACAAAGCATGATGCCAAGTAAGCTTATAATTTCTCATGATAATTATAATTAACCTTTGGAGACTTTGTTACTTGCTTACGTTTAAGTATATAGATCCTAAAAAGGATAATATCTCCAGGAGATAAGCCTTTAAAAGAAATTTTTGATAATGATGTTCATATGATATTACAGTTTATTTCACAAGTACATAATCAACAATTTATTTATTTATTTTAATGCCTTAAATGTGAAAATCAGTGAGGAAAAACCAGCTGCATTGCTTTGTGTGCAAAGGGGTGTTAAAAAAAATTACATCATAGGCCTCAAAGACAAAAAGAAAAAGAAGCAATAAATAATATCCAACATCTGAAAAGCATTAAAGACCACATACAATATTTAAACTACAGATGCATCACCTAAAAACTAAGGAGCCAATTTACTACAAGCATAAGATAGCTTAAAAGTTTTTTTTAAAAAAATAACATGAAAAAGCTTTGTGGGAGTAATATTGAAATATCTCTTTTAAAGAGATAGTACTATTATTCAGTAAAAATGCTAATTGGTAAATTTGAATAAGTAGGAAACAATTATTAACTGCAAAAAAACAACTTTAATGCAAATCCGCATAGTTAAAGTAAACATTTTTCTTTTAAAAAATAAATGTTCATTGGTTTCATCATTTTAAGTAACAGTGCTTTGTTTGGCTTATTATTGCATTCAAGCTGGAGCAAAGTTGAAAACTTAACACAGTATAATAACTCCAAGTGTTAACAGTTGTCTTTGACTCTTTAAAACTTAAAATTTGAAATTAATTAAAGAAAAGCTTGAATTTATATTCTCATTTATATATCTTAGTTTGCTTGAATTTTCAAAATTGATGGTTGGTTTAAAAAAAAAAAAAATCAGAAAACACAGGGACAAACAATTGGAAATGTTAGATCAGAAACATCTCCAGTTATCTCCAGTAAGAAAAAGTCCTCAGTACAAAGATAACAATATGAGTAGATTAAAATATTTTTAAGTCTAATACTTGATACCCTTACATAATACTGGTACCAGTCACATGTATCATGTCCATAATAAAAAAAAAATAAATAAAATAAATAAATAAAAAAAAGAAACATGACAAAAATATCAAAACCACAAAATTTTATATTTTTGATATTTTTATTTTTGTGATAATTTGCTTTTTATGAATATTTTTATACTTTCAGTTTTTGGAGCTTAGTGACTACCACACTTTGTGATCCAGGGGGTAGGGGGTTCAAAGTTGTTGAAAAGAAACTGTGACACCATTTATAGACAGCCCTTAATCAGAATCGCCTTTCATATTATTTTTTAATTTAATTTTCATTAAAAAAATAAGTTGTTCAATGTTATGGTTATAGTGAAACATGTATACATAATTAAAAACCTAGCTCTGAAGATCACACCCTCATTTTTCGGTTTGGAAACTTTGCGTTTCCTGACGAATAATAATATTGCAAGTCACACTCAAAGAAACTTAATTGGAATCACACAGTCAGAAAAGATTAATTGAAAAAAAATTCTTTGAAGCAAATCAAAGCACCACATTAGATTGTTGTGATATACGAATATTTTAAGAACTAAAACTGATTAAATTCAAAGTTTATTTTTATTACTATTGAATGACCTAAGAATCTCCTAACCAACTCAGAAAATGTGACAGGTCTGCTTATATGACATGTAAAAAACAATACATAGGACTTAATAAATTAACATTATACAGTGCAAAAATATAACCAGCAAAAGAAAAAAAAGATAGAATGACAAAAAAAAAAAAAAGGCAGACAATGCACTGAATTTTTCATGCAAAATAAAATAAAAAAAAGATACATTTAAACAATAGTTTTGTGTTAAAAAATTAATAAGTTTGTTTAATGAGTCAGATTTTTATTTTATCCCTCTTTTACAATTATAAACTAAATTACTACACAAAAAATTATTAATTTCTTTTATTCTAAAGTAGTGACCATTTTACAAGCTTCTAGTGAAAGATACATCACTAAAAAGAAAAAAAAAAAGGATAATATTCACTAATATTTTTCACACAATAAAAAATAAAGTACTTTTTTGAATGAAAGTTAAATATAGTTTCTGTGCTAGATTCTTGCTTTGAAATGATTTTCCAAAAATCATTTTTCTTTTCTCTTAAAAAAAAAAAGAACAAACGCACACAAAAATAGAATGAATCATTGTTACAATTCATTAATTTGCTATGTGTTACCATTAGATATTAACAGCCATTATTATTGTACAAAAGTACTATTACAGCAATTAAAAACACATCATTTTCTTGGATAACACATATAGCAAAATATTGCTTTAATGAACTGGTAAAAGCTACAGTATGTAAAACTGATTTACACAAATAAAATCAAAACAAAACTTGAATTCATTTGTAGACGCTAAAACATTTAAAAAGTTTTGTTAAAATTAGATGATGTAATGATTGATGAATGAACATTTTATGAAATGATTAAAAATGTAACGGAATGATTTTTTCCTGAATACAAGCTGTTAGAGACGAAACAAATTTTTAAAAAAAGTTCTGAATGCTGAAAAGAGCAAAATGCAAAACACAAACTTTTCAATTTTCATCCCTCCTTTTTCTATACATATTTAAAAAGTTTTTTTTTTTTTTTTTTTTTTTTGAAGGGATTGGCAAGCACCTTCAATATTATTATTTTCTGCCACAGAATTTTTAAAATTCAAAGAATGTTTTGGGTGAGATTTAAAGTGTAATCATAGAATTATAAAGTTGAAATTATTTTTCAAGTAATATCATGAAAATAAATCAAACTGTATCTATCCACTATGTATTCATTAAAACTAAACCAAATATAACACATTGGGCTCAATTTAGCTGTTCTGTTTTTTAAATAAGCATTTTGCGGAAGATAGTCATTTTGTTCCATAATGAGGGTTATCTTATAAAGTGAAATGAACTAAGAATTGACAATGTACACACATTTATATGAATAAATGTGAAAAAAAAAAAAAAAATGTTTGACATACAATTTTCCTACTCTTAATCACTTTTTGAACATTTTACTATTTTTGTGAAATTTGACTTGAAAATGTAGTTCTTGGAAAATAACCTTGACATATATGCTCAATAAAAGGGATGCCTTGTATGTTGGCAGGTTTAATGTGGTTTTGGAACCATTTTTTTTTTACACATGTAAGAGAGTATGAATACAATTAATTTAAAGTAGTTCAATGTCATTATGATTTTAACATTTCAATGATATGATTAATTATGAATTCTTAATTAAAAACTATTTTATTTGATTCTTAAAATTAAAAGAAAATAACAGAGAACCTACCTCTTTTAAAATGTGCAAAAGAAAAAACAGAGGAAATAATACAAAAAGAAAAAAAGAAAGTTGCAAGATTTAATAACTAATAGTTAGTACACTGTGTGCATGTGTAAATAACATGTGAACTTTGAAATTAAAAAAGTGCATGTTTCAATACATGATGTATGAACAAAATAAATGCTATTATACAAATGATTATGAAAATCAAATAATTTAAAAAGTCTCTCAACAATTCACAACAGTAAATTGACTAGCTTTTAATGAGGTTTTATGAAATTGATTTAAGCATAAAACAGGGGAAAAGCTACATATAAAAATAGATAATTTTTAATGTAAAATTAGCTTAAAAGAGTTTCTATGCATAATTGCATTCATGATTTTACAACAACAAAATTGCAGAATATAACATAAAATCACAAACTGAGGTTTGATTAAAATGAAAGTTTAGAATCCCTCCTAAACATCATGATAAATATAAATCTGATGTAAAAAATCTTATTTACAAATGGGTATGCATTATAAAACAATAATTTACAATAGTTGATTTCATTTTACACAGCTTTCTAAAGTTGATACTCAGCGTTTCTAATTTTTCAGAAGCTTTAATTCATCCATTTGCGACAATTTGGTGCACCACAAAGACAAGGTATTTTGTGCTGATCATCTTCAACATCAAATTTATAATCATATGATAACTGCAAAAGAAACAAAAAATCAGAAGCAAATAACAAGTTGATGTAGCAATAAAAAAAAAATCATCATGAATACAACATTTAACAAAAATGCATCAAGGTTTCAAAAAAAAAAAAAAACCTTGGACCCATTTTCCACATTGCATCAAGTCCCTTACAATACAGAGACCATAATTTTTCCACTGTTGACCATAATTGTCAACAGTGTCGGGGGGGGGGGGGGAGGGGGGGCTAAGTATAAACCAATGATCTTTCACACAAGAGGTTTGTTTAAAAAGCAATGGGGGGGGGGGGGGGATTCCGAGATTAGCAATAAATAACAAAGTTTTTTATCTTTGCTTGATTTAGTTGGCGGCAGATTATTTTACATTATGGTAAAACTTTTAATAGAAGTCAATGTCCTGTTCTATAAAGTTGGCGTTTTTTAATTTAAAATTTTAATGAATTTTTAGCGGAAACATGCAGAATTGACGATAAATTTTCCATTAAGTATTTTTTATTGAATTTGACTTAGCATTAAGGAAAAACATATTTTCTCATTCACGAAATACACCGCCAGCTCAGATAATTCCAGCCGAGGACTGCAGTTTCGTGCTTATTAGCACTCATCAGCCCGGCATAGGAGTGACTGAGCTGGAGGTGGAAAACCTCTTAAGGAAGCCAGGAGTGCCAAACAAACTGGTAGCTAATACAGAATTAGCACTGACCTGACGAGTGACCAGAAGCAATGGTTCGGTTCAACTTGAATATTGAAGGCAAGGCAGGTTACTGCCCTATAGCCAGGGCTAAGGCAGAAATACATGAAATACACCGCCAGTTCAGTCAATTCCATCCGAGGACTACAGTTTTGTGCTTATTAGCACTCATCAGCTCAGCATAGAAGTGACTGAGTTGGAGGTGGAAAACCTCTTACGGAAGCCAAGAGTGCGAAACAAACTCGTAGCTAATATAGAATTGGCAGACCAGACGAGTGACCGAAGCAATGGTTCGGTTCAACTCGTAGATTGAACGCAAGGCAATGTATATTCAGTAAATTACCGCCCATTAGCCAGGGCTATAGCAGAAATACATGAAATACACCGCCAGCTCAGTCATTTCCAGCCAAGGACTGCAGTTTTGTGCTTATTAGCACTCATCAGCCCGGCATAGGAAAGTGACTGAGCTGGAGGTGGAAAACCTCTTAAGGAAGCCAAGGACTGAATATAACTGCCTTGCCTTCAATATTCGAGTTGAACCGAATCACTGCTCTGGTCACTCCTCTGGACAGTGCTAATTCTGTATTAGCTACCAGTTCGTTTGGCACTCTAGGCTTCCATAAGAGGTTTTCCACCTCCAACTCAGTCACTTCTATGCCGAGCTGATGAGTGCTAATAAGCACAAAACTGTATTCCTCGGATGGAATTGACTGAACTGGCTATTGGGTGGTAACTTACTGAATATATTTTCTCATTGTTTGTATTTTAAAACTAGTAATTCCTCTAAAAGTGTGAAAAAAAATCTTTTTTTGCTGTACAAAAATGTTTTGTTTGCATTGAGAGTGCAAAAGAAAAAGAAAAAAAAATTGCTTCAGCTTTTTTTGTGGATGAAAATGCTCCACATTATGATAGATCTGCCGAAATTTTAATTCTTTTGATGGTTGAATTTATAAATTTGACAGAATTCTGATATTTTAATGGACATTTTGTAATGGCTTTGCCACCAATACTTTTGAATACAAGCTGAGACAACCTTGCCATAATGTTTCCAATTATACTTTTAATGTCTTACAGCAAAGTTATGTTAATGGGGTTGTGGCTAGTTTTCAAAAACCAAGGGGCCTCAGTCACTCCAAAAATTCCATTAATGTTGTTGTTGTGTTGTCGTGTGCCAGCTAGGCAGGCAATTTGGGGTGCGCTGCTTCACTTTTCCAACTGTACCGTAATTTGGTGTGAAGTCCGACTTCTACAGTACACACATGCCATAAGGACCCGTTTATAGGGTAGGCAACCATTCACAGCACAACAACACATTCTCACAAAGAAAGGACAAGGACGGGAGAGAGAAAGTATGCCCATGCTCGAGCCGGGATTCGAACCCGGACCTTCCTGTCGCAATCAGACATCTCTGACTACTAGACAAGGCAGGCGGCAATTCCATTAATATAAACTAATTCTACCAAATAAATTACACCATCAAGCCACTAAGAGTTTAATTAAAACGTAAATTAATCCAGCCAATCCACTACTTATCTCTAATCTTGCCAAACAATTATGTAACCATAATTGAGCCAAAATATGCCCTACATAATAATCAAAAGTTTTATAAAAACGTAAAATATACCAATAAGACTATATAAAACAACATTACATATTTCCAATCTCGCCAAGCAATCCATAATATAGTCAAAAAATTTCATAGATAATTATTTAAAGACCATTAGAAAAGTACAACAATCCGTAAACTAAATTAAAAATCTTAATCCAATTTTGCCAAGCGATCAATAACTCAACCAAATCATGCCATAAATAATAAGCTGCATTAAAATGTACAAAATCAATTAACTAACGAAAAAAAACATTTATTTTGAATCTTGCCCAACAAACCATATTCCTGTGACACTGCTGAATTCTTAGTTAAACTATAGGAATCTAATCAAGATATGAACTATTGACATGGTTACGTATTACGGATAGTGAATTTAAGAAACATCCATTTAAAACTTATATTGAGCACCAATCGCTGTCCATTCAACTAGTTTCATTTGATTTTTCTTTCATCCAGCAATGGGTATTTTTTTCAATTGAACATTTAACAAACGCACTTTCATTCCTGCAAACTACCAATGGCAGACGCCATCGCTAAAAATGTTTACATTTGAAGGTGAACTGCTACTGGTAGTTGAGTAACGTAAAACACTGTCCAGCTCTTAATTATGCCACGTTTATGCCTTGTGAAAATAGAAAGACTTGGAAATGAGTAAGATTTTCAGATTTTTCCTTCAGTTTCTGTTGATTTTCTGCTTATGAGAAGCCTCCGCCTAACTTTTCATATTTCTGCAGGGAATTTTGAGATTTTTCAGAGGCAATAAAAATTTGCTAGAAAACTGCTTCCAAGTAAAGATTCATTTGTATCTTTAATAATTAATTACTTATTATATTTTGTAAAGATGGAAGAAAAAAAAACTTCAGTTGTTCTCAAAAGTTTCCCACAAGTATTGAATTGTCCTCGAGTCCAAACTTTTTTTTTTGCAAAAAAAAGAAGAAACAAAAGATTTTGCCGGTCTACAAACAAAATTCAAATTATGTGTTTAATGGTCCGTAAAATGCAAGGTTTCTTTCATTTTTTTTAAAGGGAAAAAAACATTTGGAGGGAAAAAAAACATCAACACGAAGAAAGAAAAATGGTTCCACTATTTTTTTAAAAAGTTCTTGCCGGGTTTGCGGGTCAAAAAAGGTTGAAAAATACTGCAGTAAAGCAATCAGAGGGGAAAATCTCAAATGTGTTGTCAATTATTAGTTTTGTTTTATGAGAAAGTATGTGAGCTAGAATCCTGAATCAGCTGTACAAGTATTAGTACTTATGAATTTTTTTTTGCTAAAGAAGTACGGGGAGATATACCGTGTCTCACGGCGAGCAAGGCTCACACATTAAGGGGTAAACTCCCAGCTGGGCTGACGCCCAGTACGGGGACCTTCCCCGGTGCAATAAGCACCAAGACCGTCCGTGGCTTAGATGACTATCGACCGTCGCATACCTAAGGCATACAGCTAAGTGGTGGGGTGTGTGCGGAGAAAAGTACTTATGAATTTATCACATAGACTGAACAGTAAAAGTGAAAAAAATATATATAATTATCAGAAAAAAACAAGTTTTTATTTATTTATTTTTTGGAATAGTATCTATCATGGGGACATTTGAGTGATGACGTTTCAAAACTTGCTCTATCCATTTTAACAAATTAGGATAAGACCAATTTTGATTCAGCATCTGAATATTATATAAACAGTTTTAAAATTATTAGGTACCATATTAAAAAAAAAAAAAAAAAAAAAAAAAAACTTTAAAGAACATTGCTTAAATTAAACTTAGTTATATATGTATATTGCGAGTTTTGAAACATCACTACTCATTTACTGGCTTGTTAATGGATGTAGTACATAGGAGATCCAATGTGGAAGATTTGTTTAAGTACAGGATACCTGCTACATTTTGAGTTTGGAAATCCATGACTTTTCAAGACTTCTGCTTATAACTTTCCATGACTCACGAGAATGACATTAATTTTGTTGAAAAAACATTAATTTTTCACAAGAATATCTACATTAATGCTTTGTAAAAATTAAATTGCAACCATCTGATCTATGCTTTGGACATATGTTTATAAAAAAAATCACATTAAAGTGAAATGTAGCTCAGCTACTATTATAACAAAAAACAATTTATCACTAGTGGCACACATGAAATAATTACAAAGAATTGACTTAATTATTTTGCAACCAAAGATATACATTTATAAATCTAAAATTTTAAAAATATTTTTTGGATTCCATTAAATCATACAAAATTTTTATATAGGTAAGAATTTACATGTAAACAAATTTATTTTTTCTATGAAAAATCTGATATGATATACAATTTTTCAATCACTAAAAATACTGAAAAAAAGTCTTCATTTCAAAATGGTTTTTCAAAATAAAATAAACTTCAAACATGCAGCAATGATGATCGAAAACTACTAGTGAACAGCAAAACAATTAAGCTTGATTTTTATTGATTTTTCTTCCTTTTAATTTTTTTTTAACAAAAATTTTATTTTGTATTATTAAAGCTAGTATTTTTAAAAGAAATCTTTGAATAGCAATAATTTAGTAATTACTAAAATTAAGTTTAAAATGAACAATCAGAAAAAAAAAAATATTAAATTATAGTACTCAATAATTAATTTACCGCAGCACATTACCCGCCTACATTTTAGGAGAGGCTATAAATATTTTTTTAAATTCCAAAATTTAGGTAATCTGCAATTTTTTCAGACTTTTTAAAAATTTTACCCTTCAAAATTTACCGATTCCTGTATTTTATTGTCCTAAACATCCTTAATTAATTCTTTAGACCAATTGTATTTTCTAAAACCTTCAATAATTTGTGACACTGATGAAAATGATAAGTTTTGGGACTGAATCAACACAATGCAATTTAAAATTTTCGAGTTGAATGACAGCTGCAAAATTAGAAGTCCACAAGTCCTCAACTACACAATTAGACATATAAGAAGGATTTAAAACAATGTTAAACACTTGATTATAAAAGTCCAAGAGAATCACATAGTAAAGAAACACGAGCGAGTATTAAACAAGTGGATGCAACCAGATTTCGAAATTAGTGAAAAATTGGGACTGATGCATAAAGGCGTAAGAAACTGTTAAGATGCGTAAATTGCGCTCTTAATCTGCAAAATTCGATCAATATACATGTTCCTGAACTCAAAATCCACGACTAGTTATCAATTTCCATGACTTTTGAGCATTTTTTGCTGAAAATCATGACTTTCCATGACATCTTTTGATCAGAGTCAAAATCCATGATTTTCCTTGACTTTGAAGGTGCACAGACACCCGGTATGTATGATTGTGACAGTCTAACAGGTTTTCCACATTATCCAATAGGTGCTAAAATGGGGTTTTACTGTACAAATGTAACATTAGAACTTATTGTTTCATTTCATTCCATTGCCAAAAAATGATTAAAATACTAACCTCTTCTCCTCTCGATATTCTTCTGTTAGTGATTATCAAGATTTTATTCTCCCTGTCAATCTGTACATTTTCAGCAACACAGTTAGGATTGCAAGAGTGGTTTACATATCTTGCCAGACCCCCACACAGGGTAGCATCAATTACCCGATTTTCGTCCAGTCGAAACATGTACACACCTCGATTCTAAAATTGAATGTGTAAATACATGAACAAAATTGTTTTAAAAAAAATTAACGTTTGATAGCCACTTTAAACTTTATTAAGATATTAAAAAATGAAATAAATCAAATAACCTTTGCTTCATATAGAGCTTCATTCCTTTCAGCTATCTCATTGCGAATAAGCTGTCCAATGTATTCAATGACCATGGTATGCCTTTCAAGATCTCTAGAAGCATATAATCCAAGACCCTAAAAGCAGAAAATTGAAATTTACAACACTGGACATTTAAGAGAATAGTAAGAATTAATTCTACATAAATTTATTTCTATAACAAAAAAGCAGTATTATAACCTTTACTCGGTGGTTGGAAGTAGCGTGCTACAAGTAGCAACGCTACTGTAGTAGCTACATTTTTTAGTAGTTTATAGTGTAGCGCACTACTTTTTAAAAAAAAGGAGTGAAGTGAGTAGTTTGATAGAAAAAAAAAGTAGTTTGTTTTAAATAAACTTTAAAGAAAAAAAGAGAATCAAGATTTAAACGAATTTGGGCAACGAATTGAGGAATCTGGCGCAAATTTTCCACAAGTGCATCAGCGGCTGTAATGGAAATAAGACTCATAAAAATATGTGCTGACTTCACGCATAATAATTTTGTTCTACCTGTAAAAAAGACATCAAATAGTATCTTTCAAATGTAAAATTATTCCGCAACTCTATTGCTTATTGCCAAACTTACCCAGCAACCACGTTACCATCAGTATGATGTAACATAATATTATTATGTTACATTATACTGACTTTTTGCCATAATGCATGTATGATACACATGTGACATTTACACATTCACAGCATAAAAATACCTTTAGTACAAGTGTACAATAGGGTGGTTCAAAAAAACTTTCTTAGAGCTAGAGTCCAGGCCACCTAATTTTTTTAGACTTAATAATAGTATTAGGCTGTAAAAGTTTTAGCTTCTTACTCAAACTTTAAGAGAGTGCTCAGTGACCCCTTAATTTAACGTTAGTGGTAGTATAGAAAATTCTAGAAGTTTAGAAACATTTAATTTCCCCAGCTTTTTTTTTTTTTGTAAATAATTATTTTATGGCAATGAATATGCATAATACTAGTGTATATTATAATATGTTGCATTGCTTTTTCAATTCAATATATTTTTCTAATCCCCCCTCCTTATACGTATGAAGTTTGGCGGAGGGGGTTGACTCACTCTTTCAGTTGAAATAGGAAGCTAAAATTCTTACAGCATATTACTATTCACAAGTCTAAAAATATTAAGGGGGTGCATTTCAATTTTTTTTTTTTTTTGAAATAAAAAACATTTAGAGAAGGAAAGAAAAAATAAAAGAGGCTTCTCCAGACAAGATCTTAAATTAGACGCACCAGATCAAAATGTTCCAAAACTTAGAAGAAAAAAATTATGAAAACTATGAAAAAAAAATCGAAAGGAAAAAGAGTGCACTTGAAAATTTCAATTTTCAGTTACTAGCCAGAGGCCAATACACCCTTTTTGCTTATTGGCCATTTTTCCTGTAAACATAATAATTATTCTGGTAGAAACCACACCATGCAAAAAAAATAAAAAAAATAAAATAAATAAATAAATGTTAAAAATGCTGATCGTTTGGCTTTTACATAATGAATACCTTGCAATTTTGGCTTATTTTGATAAATTTCTTAGATGCCACGTGTGAAGCTAAATGTCAGTGGTTATCTGTAATTTTTCAGCAATCTTTTAGCATAATCTTCCAGGTTGTGCTATTTTTTATTATTTTCAAAACACAATACATAATTTCAGTACACAATACAAATTATATTGAGCAAGAATAGAAACATTTTTTAGAATAACTAATGTTTTTATTCAACTGCATAGGCTGTCATGTTGTATAGCACGTTTCTATAATGATATTGAGCATATCATTTGTGTATTATAAATTGAGTATAAAGCAAATAAACTTGATGCCGATCATAGACTAAAAAAATGAGTGAAAATAAAATTCATAGTTCAAAATGTAATACATTAAATTTGAAAAAAAGAAAATGTAAGGGAAAAAAAGGAGACTGTTCATTTTTTTTCCCTGTCATTTTCAAACCAAAAAAAGAGTCATATAAAACTAATTGGAGTTTTAGTTGATGAAGCTCTTAAAAGCAGCCAGTTGGAGGTTATTGACCAGCAAACCTCTGAATAAGCAAATCAAGTTTCAGAGAATTTGCTCAACATTGTTAAAGCTCATAATTACAAAAATATTGCATACCCTTTTAATGCATGAAACGTTTTGAGCCTCTGATGGCTACCCGCACTCACAAGAAAAGCTGCTTGGCATTAGAAGCTCAAAACATTTTCAGAAATTGAAAAAGGTTTACTCCTTTGCTCTGAAACAGGTGTATGCAATATTTTTTCAGTTTTGTGTTTGAACAAATTATTTTTTCCAAAGAAGTTGCTTGACGAAAGGAGAATTTGATATTTCACTCATATACATTAATTTTCCATATATTAATAAAGAAATAATAATACAAATGCACAACTAGCAACAGGCTAGGTTGTAGGCATTTGGACAATTTTACTGGAAGCAGATATAATTTCAATAAGTTTAATAGCTTTATGAGGGTTATTGATCCTCATTGAGGTACTTATAAATTGATTACATGCAGCTCAGCTGGGCCATTAACCTGTTGCTTGCATTTGTAAAGCTGAATGAAAATGCATTCGGGTAACTATGAGAAAATTATAACTTACACTTAGTCTGAGCAACACCCGGGGCGGTAATTTGTGGTGAACTACGAACGCTTTTTGTATAATTTGCCCTAGATAAATACGTGCAGGCAGTCAAGAGGTCAAAAAATTAAGAGGGTGCATGAAATTGATGGTCCCTTTAATAATTTCAAACGTATCGTAAACACAGGGAAAGATAATAGGGTTTAGTTTTTTTGGCACTCAACCTGGCAGATTCACCTCTCTGTGTGCTCTGGGAGGGGACTTCTCCAATGACAGGGGAGCATCTTTATAGTTGCTCCTCTCTTCATGATATTCATAATTGTGATGATTTCCAGGCCCTAACACCCTTTGTAGCCACTTCATTGTTATACTGGACAGCAAGATGCCTTATGTTTGAAAGAACGATGGTGGGCGGAATTTTAAAAAAAAAACGTTTTTTGGCATAAGGAAAAATCACTACTTGTGCTAAGCACTGACAATATACACCTAATACTGAGTACAGTACTCACTACATGATGTGGCTGGGAAAGAGGGAGATCCGGGGGTTCTTCCCCTGGAAAATGTATAAATTTGTAGTCTTAAAAATGCATCTTAGCTTTATATTTTTTCAAAAACTTGTAGTTCCACTTTGGGTGTCACCCCCCCAGACAGATGACACACGGAGCAGACCGCACCCCACCCCCCTTCTTGCTAGCCCCCCCTACTAGCTTATATTTCCTAGTTTGCTATCACTGCATTAATGAAATGAAACTGAAACAAAACTATATTAGAAAACATGCTTTTGATGGAATAACTTCTTGAGAAAACATACACACACACACATCTGTATGCATTAAAAGAAGACCAAAAGCTAATTATTAATACACAATACATACTTGTATCCTACTTCTAGCCAAAAACACGTTATTTCTCCATTCTGTTTTCATTTTGCGGTATTGAGATGATTTCGAATGTACAAACTGCTTTATGTATGGAGATGATACTTCCATTCCAGCAAAGGGTGAATGATATGAACGTACTTGTATACTACTATTACTTGTATGAAACATACGAGTATGAGGCCTGTAAAAGAAAATATTTTAGAAAAAAAAATATTAAAAGATTTTTAAACTTGTTTCAGCTCTAATTGTTTCAAATTTTTTATTTTTATTTTTTACTAAAAAAGAAAGGAAAGAAAACGAATGGGATATTGACCACAAAATAAATATATATATAAATAAAAGATGCTTAGGCATTTTCTAAACGCAAAAAATTTTGTGAAGATATTGGGTTGTTCGGAAAGTAATTTCGTTTTTTCCCGTCAGAGGACTTAATTACGTTTTTTCGAAACCAACTTCACACTTAAGCACAGGGTTGGCAAAAACCCGGGTTTTTTTAAAAAAGCCCATGGACCCAAGGTTTTTTGGGTTTTTTAAAATAAAACCCAAAAAAAACCAACTAAAGCTGGGTTTTTTTTAAAAGAAATGTGGGTTTTTTTATCTTTTTTAGGGACAATGTGGGGTACTTGTAACATATTGTAGTGTAAGTATATGGACAAAGCACAAAAATTGTCTTGGGGGTAAAAAAAGCAGGAAAACTAGTTAAAATTCAGTGTTTTCTGAAGAAAAGTATAAAAGACGACAAAACCCAAGAATGGTGAAGGTTCAGATTTTTTAGTTTCCATGATTACCAACAGTTAAGGCAAAGTTACTTCTCAAGTGATAAAATCTATTGTTTGTTGGTAATTACTACGATTTTTTTTTTTTTTTTTTTGCACTTTATTGTATTTCATTTTGTTATGCAAAACTACTGTAGAACCTCAAGTAGTTTAAAAATCCTGTTTTACTGAATTCCAGCTTAATCAAGACATTTCTTTGAACTTTATGTTGCCTGATTTTCTATTTCTGTGTACAGAGTAAGAACTATTAAACTTTTTCGTAAGATAATGAAAATACTGTACATCCCATTCTGTTTTCTGTCTGACCGTTTGAGAAACCTGTTGATTTCTAAAAAATATACCTTGTTTATTTGAGATTTGTGACGTGTTGGTTTGCAGAAAATAATTGACATAAAAGCCTTTTAGCTAGAATAGTTTCCTCTGTGCAATCTACAAATATTGAGAAAAACAGACGTGACAGGACTAAGTCAAGATAATTTGAGTTTTTTATTGACCAGTTAAAGAAAAAAGTTTAAAATATTTATTTAAAATATTTGAAGTATTTTTTGAATGCCATCAAGAGTTAAGAAATACTATTAAAGTTCAAAATTCATTTTTTATGTCCATTGTCTGTGGTTAAAGAACAAATAAAAAATAAGTTTAAATTGTAAAAGTTTTTTAATTAATCATTTTTTTTTAAAACTTCTAAAAAAATTTTAAAAAACCCAAAAGTGGGCTAAATAATGGGTTTTTTTAAATGGGTTTTTTCAAAAAAACCCATTGGGTCCAACCCAATTGGATCCAATCCGGCCAACCCTGCTTAAGCCGCATAACCATTATATGTCTTGAGAGCTGATATTGCAAGGCTTGTGTGTGAAAAAGTTCTATTAATTCTACGCAGTAGTTTTTGGTTGGTGCCCTTTTAAATATGGAGAGCAATAAGCAGCATTTTCGTCATATTTTACTTTTTTACTTCAGAAAAGGTAAAAATGCTGTCCAAGCGAGAAAAAAATTGACGGATGTGTATGGAGAAGGCGTGTTAACAGTACGCCAGTGCCAGAACTGGTTTTCAAAATTTCGATCCGGCAATTTTGATGTCGAAGATGCACCACGGTCTGGAAGGCCGGTTGAAGCTGACAAAGATGCGATAAAGGCATTAGTTGATGCAAATCGGCGAATAACCACACGAGAGATCGGTGAGAGATTAAATTTGTCGAATTCGACTGTTTATGGCCATTTGAAAGGCATGGGCTTAACCTCGAAGCTCGATGTGTGGGTGCCCCATGTCCTTACGGAGCGAAATTTGTGTCGTCGCGTTGACGCGTGTGATTCGCTCCTCAAACGTCAAGAAAATGATCCATTTTTGAAGCGGATTATTACTGGGGACGAAAAATGGGTTGTATACAACAATGTTAAACGCAAGAGGTCATGGAGCAGAAAAGATGAACCGGCTCAAAGCGTGTCAAAAGCCAACATTCACCGAAAAAAGGTGATGCTCTCCGTTTGGTGGGATGTCAAAGGAATCGTTTTTTTTTGAGCTTTTGCCGGACAATACAACGATTAATTCAGAAGTCTATTGTCATCAGCTGGACAAATTGAATGATTCACTTAAAGAGAAGAGGCCCGAATTAATCAACAGGAAGGGTGTAGTGTTCCACCAGGATAATGCGAGACCTCACACAAGTTTGGTCACTCGCCAAAAACTTTTACAGCTTGAATGGGACGTACTGCAACATACACCATATTCTCCAGATCTGGCGCCTTCCGACTACTATTTGTTCTGGTCCCTGCAAAATTTTTTGGATGGCAAAACCTTTACCTCAAATGAAGATGTCAAAAACCACCTAAACCAGTTTTTGGCCAGCAAGGACCAAAACTTTTATGAGAGGGGAATTATGTTACTGCCAGAAAGATGGCAAAAGGTGTTGGACCAGAATGGCCAATATATAATTTAATAAAATATTTATTCATTATACGAAAACTGTCTTTCATGTTCCCCAAAAAAAAACGAAATGACTTTCCGAACAACCCAATACTAATAAAGAATTAATGCAAATGTATATGAAAAAGAAAGTTAATCCTTGTGAAATGGGTTTTTATTGTGGTTCAGTAACTAAAAGTTGGTACATTAGAACTCTGAGATAATGTAAAAACTCTGCCCCCTCTCTGAAAAAATAAATATGCTCACCCTAAATTTTTCAAAGAATATTTACTCCTAGAAGAATCTTCTCATCCTCTAGTTTTATTGTTTCTTATCCTTAGTGCACCATATATCGCCATTGGGAAAAATGCAGTGCTTTCCACACAACAGGTTCACTATCAATACACTAAAATATAAGGTTCATTCAAATGAAACCTGGTCAGTGCGTCTAACTTCACATTAGACGTTAGACAATGCCATGTAACTGCATGTATGGAGAAACCATATATTGGTAGAGAAACTGACGCATGCACAACGTTTCATGTTGCACAGTGAGTGTGGTTTAACACTGCAGAGAAGGTGATCACACAAATTATCATCCACTACAATACAGGTCCCTTTACAACACAAGAGCCCACTTAAGGGAAGGGGGCCCACTCCCTGGACCCACTGCTTGTCAAGTTCTTAAAACGGGGAACCACCATCAATGTCCAGTGCTATCAAGCCAATTTACACAGCCTTAGACGAGCCATTAAGTTGAAATGGCCAGGCATGTTTTCCAAAGGCGTCCACATATGGCCAATGTGGTGAAGAGAACATTGCAGTAGTTTCGGTGGGAGACGCTGGAGCTGGAACATACGCCGTGCAGACCTTTCACTAAGTAACTTTCATATTTTTGAACCTCTAAAACAAGCTATTTGAAGATGATACACCGGATATCGTGGATATCACAACTGACGACGAAATGTGTGACTGGATTCAGCCCTGGATCCAATAGCAACCTACTAGCTTCTTCAAAGATGAAATTGACCGCCTAATGTTGCAATGGGATAAATGTGCCAACAGTTTAGGTGACTACCATGCACACAGCTATTTAGTTAAGAACCCAGATTTTTCAAACTTGGTTCAATCCAAAAAGCGGTGCAAGTAAAACGTACAGGTGATGACACTTACCTCTTAAAATGAGTGCGTAGCTTAGGTTCTGAACGAGCACAGCCAGTAGGATTGATTGCCAAGGGTAGCTCAAGAAATGGAGATCGACCATAGCGGAAGTTATAATCATTCAGGGTGTCTACTCCAGGTAACTAAACAAAAGAACAAATACAAAAATAAAATTTCATCACAAAATTAATTTAGAAAGCTTAATTGAATTTTTTGGCATTCCTTACAGAAAAATCTTGAAAATGAATGCAAAATGAAATTTTAAGTGAAAATTAATCAAAATATCTTTGTGTTTATCATCTGAATAAAATTAATAATTAATATACTGTGAAACCTGCGTATAACAATACTGTCTATAACAATAACTTGTCTATAACGATATTTTCTATGGTCCCAGCAAAATGTCAGCTTAAATAATCAAACTGTCTATAACGATAACCTGTCTATAACAATATTTTTTAAGGTCCCAACAGAATCATTGTAGATAGGTTTCACTGTATGTACAACACAAATTTTCAAAGAATTAATTATTTAAAAAGGCTTTTTCATTGGAACCTCATTACAAAAAATGATAAGAGTATTTTCCCCTTTAAACTAGGAAATAATTTAGAACAAAGAATACATTTCTAAACATAATTTTAACAGCTACCTTCAAATGGTAATGTATATTTAAAGTTTTAAAATAAAGTTTCTCTTATTCAAGTATTTTAGATCAATTTAACAATAAGGTGATTTCTGCAAAAATTTACGCTTCAGTAGACTTCAATTTTTTTCCTCCCGCTTCAGATTGAAAGCTAGAACATCACTCTAAACCAGTGGTTGGAAAAACTACATTTTTTTTGTAGCGAACTACAACTACAACTACTTTATGAAAAATGTAGTTAACTACAACTACTTTTTTCAAAATGTAGCAACTACAAACTACTTTTGAAATGTAGTCGCTACTTCGCTACTTTAAAAAAAAAAATAAATAAAAACATACACATGGACATTGTTTGAGGATTGAACGAAACGAATTCAAAATGTGGTTTAGACTAATAAATTGGCTTATTTGAACATGAAATTTTACTAAGAATTATTTATTCTTTCCTTCCTTTAATTAGCCAATTTGTCATTCGAGGCATTTTTTACGATTTTTACGAATACAGTGAACCCTGCGTAAGTTGGCCACTCGCGGTGCACTACTTTAGTGGTCAACTTAAACAGGTGGCCAACTTACAAAGGTGGTCAACTTCAGGTTTTCTGTATTTGCTACAGGAAAGGATTAAAAGTTGAAAGAATTCAACCTTCAAATTTTTAATCCATTCCTAACAGTGAATATTTAATTCAAGAAGTGCAACTTGGCAACTTGAAAATGTAAATAGATGCAGTCATAATTTAATTTAAATTTTACTCATACATACACATTCATAAAATTGATTTTAGATGACGAAAAACATTTTTTAAACAAAATTTAACTATTATTATAGGAGTTAATCTTAATGAGAACTTGTATTTTTTGAACTAATTAATTGTTTTTGATCATCAAGTTAGTGGTCCGGACCTGGACACTATCTCCCACCTTATGCCACTGATAAAATGAAATAAAAGCATTTTTCAATTTTACCGAAAGCCTTAAAAACTAAAAATTTTAATAATTGACTTTTATTAGGTTAATGTATCAACACACTCAATCAGTTTAAAAAAAAGAAATAGAAAAATATGAAAAACGGTACTAGTATTTATAATCAAACATTAATAAATATCTGAAATATGAAATAAAAGCTTACTTCTCTTCAATGTACAATTTTAAACTACAGTGAACTCGCGCAGCAATGCGATTCGGTTTATGTGGAGTTTTCCTCGAGTAACGAATTTCGGAACTAACGCAAATTTCTCGACCGCAACACACTTAATATTAGTTTCGTAAATAAACTTTCCCTTTAGCAATCACTGAAAGCGGAAGTTCCCCTCACCGTACTAGTCGAAACATCGCTTTGTCAGTGTACAAGTCGCTCCGCTTCTTTTTCATTCTAAATATGAAGTTGATGATACATCACTTCCCATAAGTTTATCTGAAGTTCAAAAATAGAGGGAAAAATAGAAAGTTTCTGACAACTAAACAAATGTAAAGATTTTCAATATGCTAGAACAACTAAAGAGTGTGTAGAATATAATTACTGTATCCACTGTACAGTACTATTGTAATGTACAAATTTTATTATAGATACATACTATATGTACCGTATTGTTTCAATTTATGTCATTCTCCTCCATTGAGTTTGTGCATCCTAATAGTGCTTTCATTCAAAACCACAGCTTATTATTATTATTTATTTATTTTTGATACAGTAAGATTTCAGTTCTCTATATTTAAATTCGGTAATATGAAGTTAAGAAATGGGTTGTAACAGTTTGAGGGATGTTTTTAAATGTCAAAAATTACAGGTATGTTCATGGAAGATTGTATAGATACTTTTTTGAGCCCCCTCCCCCACCCCTCTCTCAGAAAGCGCAAACGCGGTACTAAATTGGCAGTTATCGCTTTTTCTTTTCTTTCTAAGCCATGTTCTATTCAAGGCGAATATTTGGGAAGTGTGAAAATTTTGATGCCAAACAAACGGCGTCATAGATGGAACGAATGGCACCAAAATAATATGTCTGAGGTCAGCTCAAACTTTTCAGAGTCTTACAAATTTGATTGGTGCAAGTTATACTTGCGTAAAACTCGCACCCGTCAGATTCGCTTGAAACCTCTTTTTTTTTGAAAATTTATTTAAAAGTAGTTTCCAGAAATCACTACAAACTACTTTTTTTTGTATCGAACTACTCGCTACTCTACTTTTTTAAGAAAGTAGTGCGCTACACTACAAACTACTAAAAAATGTAGCTACTACAGTAGCGTCGCTACTTGTAGCGCGCTACTTCCAACCACTGCTCTAAACTGCTTTATATTGAACTAGTATGTTGTGGCCCTCACGAAACTTTCTTCTACATTTTTCTTTTTTCTGATCCCTCCCCATGCTTGACAAGGAAGCAATATTCCTAACAAAAACAAAATTACACATGCAAAAACTTGACGACCATCCCAATGTCTGAATTATTGTAAAAGCAAAGCAAAGAGCGAAAATTGAAAGTTATTTTAAAAGCCTTGCTTGAAATAATTACAAATATTTTATTTATTAACAAACATAAGATGGCAACAGGAAAAATTTTTAAATCATTGAGATAATATTTCCGATCATTTCTATACAATTAAAATCACGAGAAATACGCAGATGATAATCTATTACGATTTATCTTTCTTATTGTTGCATTAATAAAGCTATTTTTATTCGCAAAAAAAAAAAAAAAAAATCAACACTTCTTGGAGCAATTGGAGTCAAAATTGAACCAAAGCCTGTTTACGTATGGATTCACATATATTCCAAATTTCAGCCAGAACGTAGCATTACTTCTTGAGATAGGGCACTCACAATGGAAAAAAAGAACGGCCGATTGCACTACCCCCTTTTTAGCTGTTGACACCAAAATAAAATCAGCTCTTATACCCACTAAGGGCTACTTGTCAAAAAATTTTTGTTTGATTCCGTTCGTTATTTCTTGAGATACAGCAGTCACAATTGACGACAAAAAATGTTCTATAACTCAACCCCCGTTTGAGCTATTGACACCAAAATTGAATCAACACCTGCTCCTGTTAGGGGCAACATGTGGACCAAATTTTGTTCGATTCCGCCAGTTACTTCCTGAGGAATAGCAAGCACGCGTAACTCAAAAATGTCCCATTGCTCCACCCCCCTTGGAGGAATTTGCGCCAAAAACCAATGGGCACAAGTTCACATAGGGGCACATATGTGTACCAAATTTCGTTCAATTTCATGCGGTAGTTTTTGCTGTAGAGCGGCCACAAAAAACTGGACACACACAGACGTGACACACACACATACACACACACACACACAGACATTTTCCAAAAATAGTCGAAATGGACTCAGCACACCTCAAAACATTTGAATCTGTCAAAATTCGAAATTCGAAAATTTGCACGAATCCAAGACTTTCTTCTATATATTAGATATAGAAGAAAGTAAAAATACAGAGCTCTAAGGCAATTATTCAAAATAAGCACATACTGATTCGATGATTCTTAAAACAGCTGGTTCTGTCACTCCAAATAAATCATCTCCAGTTATGAAATCAGGAAAAATCTTAATAGTTTTTGCTTGTCTCCTCATTTTCTCAATAGGATAAAGGACCTTCTGCCAGGCTCCTGTAAGTAAAGAATTAATGACACTGACATCAGGGGAAAAAAGTTTTTGAAAGCCAGTTTAACAAAAGTTGTCACTTATGCGGAATCTAGAGGATCATGCAAAATTTTAATTCAAAGCCAAACTAGATAAATTAATAATCGATCCCAGAACACAATCAACTGGGTAGAAATTATTGGACAGTGATAAAAAAGACCAATGTTCAATGTTATAAAAATTTTTAACATACCAAAGGCACAGCAAGAGGAAATCTGGGTGTTTAAGCATGAGCGCCCATATGCAAAGTTGAAAGGGGGGAGGGGGAAAAATTTTTTTTTGCCATGGTTTAGCTGGATATTTTTCCTGTGGAAACTGATTTCAGGACAGATTAGTCATTAAAATTTGACATTTTTAATAACTTATTCATTAATGGCTGGAGAAGAAATGTTTTTACATTTTTGCAAAGAAAAAAGTACTTAAAGCAAGAAAAATCTAATTTCAAAGGTGTGGGGGGGGAGGGCTAGAGCCCCCCCCCTTGCCAACCTATAGGGCGTCCTTGTGTTTAAGGACTCGTCACAAAATTCTGATTAACAATAAAGGAACCTTCACAAAATTCCAATAGACTAAATTGGACCTTTCATAAACTCATTTCCTTAGTAAAGTAGTATGCAAACTGGAAATCTAATATATACTGATGCATTATTTTTGGTTTACATTCTGAAATTTCACAAAAACATTTAATTTTCAGAAAAATGTTTTTAAATTCTCAAAAATAGGATCATGCAAAAATTCAGGACAGACCCCTGCTTACATTACTTAAGCACTGAAAAGAAAAAAGTTATATTTTTAACTATAAATAGTCAGCTCCAAGATAAGTTGAGTATCCAGTGGCGCAGTGAAGGAGGGGTTTTGGGGGTGAAAACACCCCCGAGAGGCTTTTTTTAAACATAAATGTAAATTCTAATAAATTAGTTTATGCATATTAAAGGGCTGTTTTGATTTTTTTTTTTTTTTTTTTAAAACCTTCAGAAGGTATTTTTGATCAAAAAAAAAAAAACCCTTCAGAATGTATTTCTGGCTGCGCTAGTGTGGGCATCTATACAATTTCTCATGAACCAGAGAACCAAAAATTAAATAACACAAAATTATCCAAAAATAAAATTTGTAAGAATTTTGCACTATAAAAAGGTACACTATTTTAAGATGTTACAATAATAATTATTATAAAGAGAGTAAAAATAAACGTTTTGGGATCCCAAAATATTTTCCGATGAAATAAAAATTAAAAAATCCAGACTAACTAGTAATTATTTACATAAACACAAATATAGGCATACATTTAAAGATGAGGGCCTATGAAAAGGACTTTTAACGTAAGAACTGGTTTTTCAATTTCTTCATTTAGCTGACACCCACTTTCAAGGCATAAGTTTTCACTATGAAGCTCAAGAATAATTTCATTTCTAATATTTTCAAAGTGATTCTTCATCACAACAGTAAAAATAATCCTTTTAATATTTCACTTACATTAAACTGCAAAAATGGCATTAAAGGTTCTTAAATGTTATTTTGGCAATGAATATAACTAGTATGATGTAGCCATCATGAAACTTTTTTCTATATCTTACTTATAATGCTGATCCCTCCCCATGCTTGACGAGGAAGCAATATTTCCAACAAAAACAAAATTACACTCGCCAAAACTTGACGACCATCCCAATCCCCGATTTATCTCAAAATCAAAACAAAGACTGAAAATTGAAAATTATTTCAAAAGCCCTGCTTAAAATAATTACAAACGTTTATTTGTTAACAAACACAAGATGGCAACAGTTAGAAAGTTTAAATGATTGCGGTTTTCTGGTCATTTTCCAACAATTAAAATCACGCGAAATCCGCAGAAGACAGTTGATTATGATTTATCTTTCTTATGTTGCAATTATAAACCTATTTTCACAAAAAAAGAAAAAAAAAAAAAAAATCAGCCCCCCCCCCCCAAAAAAAAAGAACCATGGATTCACATTTATTCCAAATTTCATCCAGAACGTAGCATTACTTCTTGAGATTTGGCACTCAGAATGGGAAAAAAAAAAGAACGTTCGATTGCACCACCCCCTTTTTAGCTGTTGACACCAAAATAGAATCAGCTCTTATACCCTCTATCTAAGTTTAAAAATTTTTAAACTGATTGTAACAATGATTTTCCATTTTATGTAACACAAACGTTTTTATAAATTGGAAAGAACTTCCGGTGATTATACAATCAAAAAGAGAAAGACACATAGAAGCATTTGTTCTTATACCTTTTGCTGACTTATCTTTTAAAATAATTTCTTTTTGATCTACTTCCTTCACTTGAATGCAAAATTCAGGTTTCCCGTTGACTTCATTAATAGTGCAAGTGTACTGACTTCTGCGACCTAATTTTCGCATACTCCAATACATTCTTATAACTTTGAAACCAACCTATAAATTTAAAAAACAGATACATTTTCATTTAAAACAATGTTAGAAGGCCAAATTAGTTCATTCTATAAAAAAAAGGTTACTTACAGGATAAATAGCTGTAGAAGTATGAAATGCCTGAATTTGTGATGGCAGCAACTGGCCAATATTAAGAAATATCAAACTGCCAATACGCATTACATATTTATCATCTTGGATCATGCTAAAATATTGGAACAATATGCATGTATATAATGTAGTTTGAGCAAGCAAAAACATTTCTAGTTTGCATAAATGTAATTTTTTCATTGCTAAATAAAGATTATATTCAATATTATCAGTAACATCCTAATTATATGATTAAGGAAAAATGACATCAGTAGCTTTTTATTTATTTATATTATTTTTACAGTACTTTAAAGAAAAAAAAACTGTGTGCACATGCATTTGATGCCAAAACATCAAGTTATACAAACAAATTCTGTAAAGAATGCTGCTCTTAATAAATTAATTTAAATATAACATCAAATCAAATTACAAACATGACTGCATACAATTTGTTTTTGCATGATTTCATTTTAATTGTTTAATCATTTTTTATGATGATTCATGATTATTTAAGACATTCATACAAGTGATTTGCAAGGCACATAAAAAGCAATTAAAGACACAAAAAAAATGTTTATTGTGAGAAAATTTTTTGCTGATATTTGCTATCTGATCAAAATAATATGAGGTAAAGTACAAATATTCCTTTTCTGAACAAACTATGAAGATAAGAAAAAATGGGCATTCTTTCGTATATCCTATTTTGAAAATTCTTTGTTTTTAAAATCTATCTAATATACAAAAATCTCCTGTCACGGTGTTAGTGTTTGAACTCCTCCGAAACAGCTAGACCGATTTTTATGAAATTTTTTATATGTATTTGGTAAGTATGAGAATAGGCCATAAAGTATATTTCATACTTCTAGGTAATGACGGTGTCCTTATCCAGAATTAGTTTTTGAAAATCATTGTAAGAACCATTGTTGAAAATCAGTGTAAGAACCAGTGTTGGAAAATCATTGTAAAAACTATTGTTAAAATCTTTGTAGAAGCCTTGCTTAAATTGATTAAAGATTTCATTTGTAGAAAAACAAAATATGACAGAAACGTTTTTTTTAAATCTTATATAAAAATCTCACGTCAAGGTGTTAGTGTTTGAATTCCTCCCACACACAGCAACCAATTTTTAAGAAATTTTTTATGTGTATTTGGTAGGTATGAGAATAGGTCGTAAAGTATATTTCACACACTGTAGTAGTTTGGGTGCCTCTATATGGACATTTTTTTGACCAAATGTCAAAATGGTACAAAAAATATCCTTTACTCAATTGCTCTTTAAAATAAATACTGATTTTCTTTATTTCATTGCCATACTTTAGGATTAACTTTTTCACACAACATTAAAATTAAGAGATCAAACTATGAATGTTACATTAATAAAATAAATTATACTAAGAAAATGAATGGTTGGTGTTTTATGCTTTTATCGGCGATTATAGTTTAAATCGCTCCATTCCTCTTTCTGTTATTTGTCATAGATCCCATCCCCACACAGGCTTGTTATTCTTCAATTAACAACCAAACTATTCACTACTAATAATTTATGTGGCAGAACAAGGTTAGTCGGATCAGTTAGTTTCTTATAAAAATGTGCATTGCTTATCATAGTATAGGCATTGAATGTTATTAGATAATTTTAAAAGCTTTCCAGTATTCTTGCATCATGTTTAGTAACCCTATATAAAGTACAGAGTCATTTAATCAAATCTACTATTTCTAAATAAAAAAGAAAACTAATTTGCTAATAAACACAGCTGTAGGATCAGGATCATGGTATTTCCTCATGTAATTCATATTTATGGTATTTCCTTGCGTAATCATCAGATTGCTTGGGAATTCCTTCATGTATTCAACAGATGATGCAATGCTTGGATTTTTCCCAAGGCCAGCTGTCGATATAGTCACGAGACGAGACGCCGTGGCACAAAGAGAACAGAGCGGAATCGAATAAGGCGTTGACAGGCGAAGACAGTCGCCGAAAGTCTTTTGTGTGTGTGTTCTATGTTGTATGCCGTTTATTTTGTGGAATAAACTCTTTATGTTAACTGTGGCTTGGAGTCATTTCCCATAGAGCTAATATGTTTATTTTATTTTTTAGCATTTTGCCTAAAGCAAGAAACTCCTCATAGCGAGAACAAACATTGCCATTGTGAACTATCATAATAACATGCTTTTACTGGGCATTAAATCTTTCTTCCTCCAGAAGTTTTGCTTTGATTTTATTTTTTTACAGAGCTCCTAGTTCTTGAGCTGAAGAAATTCCTTGTAACTTTGAAACATGTATTTAAAATTTCTTGTACAATTTTTTGCTTTGTATTGTTTGAGTTGGAATGAGCAAAGTTCAGTTTAGCACAGAGATGAGAAGTTAAACCATGAATACTTAGTTTACAAAAAAGAACAAATTCTTCAAAAAATTAAAAAATAATAACTTCCTGACTTATACTCTGTTATGTATCATTCAGAGGCAACAATGTGCTAATGTTTTTGTTAAACATCTAAAAGTAGCAAAATACTTTCTTATGAAAAATAAATTAAAAAAAAAAAAAACACACACACACACACACACACAAATTTCAAAAACTTGATATTTTAAAGTAATTTTCTAGAAAACAACATGAATATTAAAAAAAAAAAAAAAAGTAGGCAAGTTTAGTTAGTAAGAGTTAAAACTTGTTGAAAAATAGTCATAGTCATTAATTCTTATCTTTCTATTGAAAAAAAAAAGTAAAATACCTGGCAACTTGTTTGTGGTCTTCTCTATTTATGTACACTCTTCTAAATACAGCAACAGATTCCAGTTTATTTTCCGGATTACCTCTATGAGCATGTTGAGGACATAATACAGTCTAAAAATGACAAGTTTCAAAAACATACATAAATTAAAATCTTGAAAGTGGGATAATCAGTCAATTTAACATTAAATTGAAAATTATAACAGTTAGAGATAAAGCTAAATAAATAATAATGTTTATTAATTAGATTATCTGAGCTAGTTGCAGTTCCGTCTTTACAAAATTGTGAAATTAGTAATCACCAGCTTTCAAAACAGAATTAAAACGTGACCACCTGTTTCAAAAATATGACCATTAAAATAGAATTTGAATCATTTTTTTCCCACAGTGTAATTAAAGTTAAGTAAAACTTAAGAATAGGCATTGAAATTTTCCCCACATATTTTTGTTAAAATTTGAATTTCCATGCAGAGGGAGAAGCGCTTTGTAGTTTTCAAAACAGTAATGAAACTGAGTACAGCTTTTTAAAGAAGTCACAAGCAATAACCTTTAAAACATAATTTCCTTGTTTATGCCAGTAAAATTGAATATGAAAAAGAGCAGTTTTGCCAATTTTTCAATGGTAAAACTGAATAAAATGACAGATAAAGCTAATTACTCTCTTACTTGAGAAAGAAGGGGATGTAAGTAGACTTTTTAAAGTTTTTATTAAAAGCGTTTAAAGTTTTGATCTTAGGTAGGCTTTATTGAATTGTTTTCTAAATCATGCTGGATAGCAGCAACCACCAGAGCTACTAGTATCATCTCTTGCCTCAAAGAGGAGAGGTTCCCCCACTATTTGTACTAGTTATAATCAAAATTTTAATTTTGCCACTTGAATCCTTTTGCTTCTCACTGTCTCAAATGTACAATTTTTTACACAGTTACAGAAAATTTTATACAATACAAATAATAAAAATATAGTTGGTAACAATCATCTTAACTAATAATAAAGCTGAAAGTCTGGATCTCTGATTATCTGTCAGGATCTCTGGATCTCTGTTACGCACATAGCGCCTAGACCATTCGGCAGATTTTCATGAAATTTGGCACAAAATTAGTTTATAGCATAAAGGTGTGCACCTGGAATCGATTTTTCAAAAATTCGATTTTGTTCTTTTTCTATTGCAATTTTAAGCCCA
Source organism: Uloborus diversus (assembly GCF_026930045.1). Classification (NCBI taxonomy): domain Eukaryota; kingdom Metazoa; phylum Arthropoda; class Arachnida; order Araneae; family Uloboridae; genus Uloborus; species Uloborus diversus. The sequence continues at coordinate 120,915,196 of NC_072739.1, forward strand.
TCTTTTCCATACATTTGAAAAAAAGGGGAAGAAATATTTCATTAGCATTTTAAAGTTTTAAGTCACTTGAAAGCTTGAAATTTTCTACATAAGAAGAAGACTGTTCATAGTTTTTAGGAGCATTAGAAGATCTGTAGAAACTGTTAAAAGAAAACCTAATGCTTGAAAGCTTGAAATTTTCTACATAAGAAGAAGACTGTTTATAGTTTTTACGAGCATTAGAAGATCTGTGAAAACTGTTAAAAGAAAACCTAAGTCCAAGGCATACCTTCAGCAAGCCAAATGATTCTAAATGATTAAACTCGAGAATAAAATTGAAAATTAAAGATCAATGGAAATTATTTTCAAAATGGAAATCAAATTTGTAAAGTTTGTATGTTATCCATGTTTACGTCTTTTACTCCCTTTGATTTTGTTGTTACTGCACAAAATAAATAAATAAATAAACAAATAAAAATTTTCAAAATGTGCTAACTTAGGTGATCAATCCTTTTCGTTTATTGAAAAGGGTTTACACTAAAATATTTTAACTGTTGAAAAAAGTCGTTCCTTTATTTTCTTAGTTTTTATGGAATCATGTTCAGCAAATTGCTAAAATATTGCTATTACAATGCTCTTTCTGTAGTGTTAATATTGGAAATATGCGTTATTTTGCATTTTAAGCAAGGAATTGAAATTTCTTTCTTCTTTTAAAATATGTCTAAGCCTTCTGCTGGTTTCTGTTAAGCTATATGCTATGTTTTCAAACCTGCCAAAAATATGAAGAGATCTTGGGAAAAAATAAAAAATGTATAGTAGACATCAACTGTAAATATACAGGCGAACCAAATGACCTTTTAATATTCTACTACGGACGAAGTCGCCTGGGTACCGCTAGTAAATAAATAAAAAGGCAGAATATTTTTTAAATATTACTATTTGAATGCCAGGCATAGTAACCCTTTTGTCCACTTAAAATAATAACAAAAAATAATCAAAAGGAGAGGAATAACACCAAAATATTCAACATACTTTGTCCTTGTAAAATGAGCATTGTTCTTTTCTTGCACACGGGAAATGATAGATATTCGGACACCTTGTTTTGAAACATCTTACAGATGCACCCTGTTTATGGCATGTGCAACAAGTCACTGGCCGGGAACGTTTGAAGGCCTGCTCAACATTCATCAAAGCTCCATTGACAGTTTCATATACTTCTGCAGACCACAGTGAACAATTTAGATGGGCCCATTTATTGACATCAACATTGAGTAACCTATTTAAAATCAATGAATATTATCAGCAACAATTTTAATTATAACTTCAGCATGTAACATAATTCTAGTAGATTCAGAACTGATAAAGCAAATATTAATTGATCTTGAGGTCCACAAAATTCAGAAATTAATAAGAACAGTGCTTACAATTTCTTTTATGTCCAAGCAGCTAGCCAAAAGCATTTAGACAAGAACAGTAGAATTTTTTTTTCTAAACAAGGTCTGTTGTTTTCTTTAAAGTGGGAAAACATTAGTCTTTCAAAACAATCTAATACTAAACATATATTGAACAGTCATCTTTGTAGTCCAGGGGAGACATAGCATCCCTCACTTTTAACTTCAGCTCTCTACTCCTCAATTTTCCTATAATAATTTAAATGTATCCCCGTTTTTTAATCAGAGTTATAGTCTGCCTAGGGGCCGCATAGAGCTAAATAAGGTTCAGAAGGCCTTCCCTTCACTCCATCCTTTTATTCAGAAATAAAACAATTAATGATGAGGTATATAATGCATCCAGAAAAATAATCTAGAAATAACCCCCACACAAACAAGAGAAAAATAAAACCAGGACACGAAAATAATTTAAAAAGAAAAAAAGAAAACACCCCACAATTAAACATATTTACTTCATAGTTAACATGCAATAAGTTTATATTAAAAAATATTTTATTATTATTAATATTTAAAGCAGACAATAATAATAGGCAGGGTTCGAAAATATCCATTTTTGATATATATATATATCAGATTTTATGATATGCATCCGATATTTTTAATTAGCACAAACTAAATTCTTCAAAGTAGTAAATGCATCCTCAAATCACTCTTTATTTTCTTTTACTATAATTGCAATATGCAGATTTAAGATTAATTTTTCTTTTGTTATTTATATCTAACATTTAATTTTACATTTCTATAAATTTTAATGGAGTTAATTTAACATTAGCTGTTTTGCACATTTTTCTTCTGTTACCTACTTTTACAGATATATAATTCATAAATAAATAATATGCATTAGTCAGTGCACAGTCATAAGACATTTTCTCTTCTTCTGACAGGGGTCTGGCCAGAGCAAATTTGGGTCCGCTAACGGACCCTTCACAAAAATCCGATCAACCAAAACGGATCTTTCACAAAAATCCAATCAACCAAAACGGACCTTTCACAAAATCCCGATCAACCAAAACGGAACCTTCACAAAATTCTGATAAACAAAAACGGATCTTTCACAAATTGTTTATTGAAAGAGCAAATCTCAGATTAAAATAATACAGCATATTTCCTATATAAAAACGATAATGGTTGAAACCTTTTTTAAAGTTAAATTAGAGGAATCAACCTATACAAATTCAGCTGATTTCGCAAAAGAAAAAAAAAATCGCCACTCTTGTGATGTTCCTGCAAGCCATAAATAATTACTACGGCCAAATAAATATAATGCCTGTTGTTGGTTTCTGTGAAAGAAATTAACAGCTGAAAGTCAGTTTGGTTTATAATTTTGCTTGTTTGTTTTATGCAGCGGTGTTGTTGTAAACTTCTTTGAAAAAGCGTCAAGATTCTCTGAATAGGCGTAGTGAGTACTTTTCTACCCACTCGTGATTTAATAATCAATAATATACAGCGAAATGAAGAACTGCAAAGGGTAGTAGGGGGGGGGGGTGATCGCTTCAGATAGAGTCACCAAATTCAAATTAATCACCACTTAGCGTCAGCGTCTAGCGTTGCGATGTTTAACTGTATATCGCCACTTAGCGTCTGGCGGTGCGATGTTAAACTGTTATTTTGGGTTTGATTTTTCGATGCTAAAAAGGATAATTAACTTAAAATAAACTCTTTTATTTACCTTTTTTTTCCTATAGATGCCTACATTTTGAAAAACGAAATCTTTTTACATCCGATATGAGAATCATATTTCATTCTTTTTTCAAGCTAACTTTGCTTTATTAGGATGCAAATAAATGAAAAGGGTTCTTTATTTTTGTAACAAAGCTTATTTCAGGTTTTTAAAGCAGAATTCCATTTTCTTTTATGAGTCAATAATTAAAATGCTGAATCGATCGTTTATTTTTTATTTTATTTATTTATTATTACTATTATTAATTTTTTTTTTTTTTTTGCTTCAACTGTGTCCAGATATTAATGATATGTTTATCATAGGGCTCTAAAATGCAATTCTAAAATAATTTTATACAAAATATTTATTTTAAAAGCCGTTTTTATACTTTTGATGCCTTCACTTTGAGGATTGCAATCTCTTTGCATCCACTATGGGAATCTGATTTTTCGCATTTTCGATGTTTAGTACGCTTAGTTAAGAAGTAAACAAATAAAATATTTTTTTATTTTTGTAAAAATCACGGAATTTATAAGTTTTAAACGAAACTTTGTGCTCTTAAACAGTGTCTTGGGTTAAAAATTTAAATGCTGAACCCCTGACTGAATTTTTTTTTCTTACAGTTGTTTTAAATACTATACAAATAACATTTCTAGTATAATTTAACATGAAGTAGAAAGGTAGATAAATATTGATACTTGAGGGGTACCCATCTCCCCAGTGAGCGATGCCTCCCCCCCCCCAAATACTAGAAAAGCAATAAAGAATGATATTCTCAACAGAAAAGAGGGAAAACACTCAACTTTAAGTGTCAATGATGCAGTTTCCACCATCCTCAAGAGTCTAAACTTTCGTTCTTGCAAAAAAAAAAAAAAAAAAAATTGCAAAATTATTTGATTTTTCACAAAAGTATTTGATATTTCACAAAATTATTTGATTTTTCACAAAAAACGGACCCTGTGAAAAATCCTGGACAGACCCCTGTCTGAGTAATGTTTAAAATTTAATTAGGCACTTTTAATATGAATTAAAATTGTTACATTTTTATGAATACAAAATACAAGTAAAAAAGGAATATTACTTTACTTTTATACATTAATGATGCATTATACATCATCAAAATATAGTACATAACTTTTTGGTTATTTTTAATAATAAATGAACAGTATTAAAATGATTAATACACTTTTTATATTGAAAATACCATAGTTGAAAAAATAAAAATTGAAAATATCAAAATATCATATTTTCAAAATAAATATTGGATATACTGTCGGCCCCGCTTAATCGAATATCTTCGGTTCCAAGAAATTTTATTTGATTAAGCGGGGAAATTTTCTATACCTTTCTAAATTGACAACATTTGTCATAAAACATAATAACAAATCAATAGCTGTATGAAGGAAACACTCAATGTTACTGAAAGAAGTTTTTGAAATAAGTTAACAACTTGAGTTTATAAAATCTGTTTTGGTATCTTTTTCAGTATATTCTTTTTGAAAAGTTTCATAATAATGAATTGCTTGCTCACTTTCTTTTGGGAGCATATTTCTAATTCCTTTTCCCCCTTGTCTACCATGTTTTACAATAGTCCGAAATTGGTGTTATTTAATGGTCTGAAATACTTATTTGTGTTATTTAATTTAATTATCGACTGCATTATCTTTTGTGTGTGTGTGTGTGTGTGTGTGTGTGTGTGTGATGGCAAAGGCATAAGAAATTTGATGGAACATGAGTGTTGATTTTCTGGTCTATTGTCGGAGAAAAACATTACTTTATATTTTTATGTCAATAATTGCTTAAACTTAATATGTTTCTAATTTATTCAAAATTTTTCTCAGCAAAACATTTGCGAAAGCTGATCAATTTTATTTGATTAAGCGGGGATCTTTAACATTACGTCTATGGGAAAAAGGTTCCGGAGATTTTATTCGAATAAGCGGGGTATTCATTTATCCATTACCTGATTAAGCGGGGCTGACAGTATATCATGATATATATCGGCTGATATATATCAGCAAACTCTGATAATAAGGCAATTGAATTTTTTTTGCACACATTTTGCATGTGCTACATATTTATCTGATCCATATTGTCATTCAAATTCTATATCTTAATGAGCTTGAAAAAAAAAAAAAAAACTTCTATTTAAGTGAAGATTAAAATCACATTAAGATTGGTACATACTTTTGGCAAATAGCACAAAAGCTTTGTAAACACAAGGGGGGGGGAAATGAATGAACATTACGTTTTATGCATTAAAAAAAAAAGAGACTTCGATAAAGGGAATAACAAAACAATACAACATGATTTTTAATACTATAATAGTTCAAAGTTATACTAACCTTGCTACTCCATTTGCATCCCCATCTCCTGTGCCATAGCAAAATATACATTTCCTCTCATCTTTAGGCATTTGACTAGGCTTAATAGTGTGATAAAATGGCCTCACATTCTTAAGAAAGAAAATTTAGCATGATTTTTTTTTTACTTGGAAAAAAAAACATAATAAGAAATAACAAAATATAATATGTTCAGTTGCAAATATATTATTTTCTACATAGATATCGTAGGAAACTAGCATGAAAATATCTTCCATCATATCGTTAGAAATTTACTCATCGAGAATTTTATTTTTAATCAGGTAACATACCATATGTCATTATAGTATTTTTAAAGCTAATTGGAGAAAAAAATCACTTTGTATTTTAGATGTAAAAGGGAGGTTTAAGGAGTTATCTTCATCTTCATGTCAAGTTTTACTGACAATTGTTCTTAAACATCGCACAAAATTAGTTTGGAACATGAGGGTATGCAGCTCAGTGCCTTTTTTTTTCCTTCTAAAACTTAATTTTGCTTTTTCTTAATTATAACTTTAAGGACACTTTTCATGAAAAAATTTGCTGATATGGAGACAAATTCATTTGCATGCATAAAATTTTTACACCAGTTTAAAGCCTTTATACTTTTGTACAAGATGAAATTTGCTTGAAAGTTCCAAGTTGATTAAAACAAGAACTATAGCTCTTTTTGGAAGTACAGACCATTCCGGTTAGTTGAACCACACCGGGCCAAGATCAATTTGGTCCTAATTACCGGCTGATCCGATTCAGCAATTAGGGCTGTGTTGATGACCGTACATGCTATGCATAATACATTAAAATGTTATCATGATTATTGTAAGACCCACATGTATGGTGAGCATTAAGGGAGAAATATTGCTGTTTATGACATTATTTTCGAAAAAAAAAAAAAAAAAAACTAAAACAAAGTATCTTTTTTGCAATTGTTCAATTGTTCAACAACATGTTCAGCCTACGGTTTCAGTTACGTTTTTTCTAGTCAGTATCGATTCAATTCAATAACTAGAAGAAAGTAAAAATTAAGGAATAAAAAAATAAGTTCTAAAAAGTACTTAAAGAACTATTAAAAATGTAAATGAAATGTAAAATGATGTATTTTACAATTAAAGTATTTCTTTTTAAATTTCATTTCATTTATCTAGCTATACATTGATGATTTTATTGTATATGTTCACTGAGCTAAATAAATTTGAAATATTACTGTATTTTAATCTTTGGTAGAACAGTGCCATCGTGAAGTGAGAATTTTGTTAAACGTTTCCCCTGTAAATAATGTTGGTTTTATTTAAAAGTTATAGGAAAGATAATTAATTTTTAATGCACTAACTTTTAAGTTCGATGACCCACTTGAAAATGGGCGATTTACAGTTTTTCCTATTTATTCTCATGTTTCTTGATCCTATTAAAAGGATTTTTGGTCCCAATAAGCGGATATTAGGCTTTTAGAATGAGTGTTTTAGATTACTTGAATATAATTTACAAAGAAGAGAACAGTGGGCTTGGGAGTCTTTTGATGAAAGATATGATCAAAGATCGGTCAGAATTGCTGCCGATAGATTTAGGCGCACAAATGCACGCCGTGAAACGCAAATTACAAATCGAGTGAGTTCTGTAAGTGTTTCCAAAAATATTTGCGGAATGATCATGCACTTTACTGGAGAAAAGAGTTAAACTAACACTGAAAGAAATAAAACTGGAGAAAAATATTACTGTAGCAAAAAAAAAAAAAAAATGCTGATAACACTCATACTTTGATCATAACTAATATCATACCTAGAATACTACTTATTTCATCCGATAGTAACGTGTCTTTTAAATTCAAACGTAAACAATTTCCTGTTAGATATTTCCTGTTGACATAACCAGTTTTCAGTCATGGACCTGTCATATGTAAGTCATTCAAGAGTCAGATCATTTGATTATCTTTTTATTCTATCTGAAAACCCAGAAATTTTTAATAGCGTATGTAGAGAAGTGTTATGATTTTTTTTTCTTTTTAATCCTTTGCGAAGATTATGTTGCTGTCAAAAGGTTTTTCCCTTAACCATAGTGCTTACAAAAAATGAAGTTCCCTACTTACCAGGGCTGCAGTCTTAAAAATGTCTTACTCCAACTCCAGGATTTTTAAAGACTCTGACTCCGCAAATATTGGCAGAGTTGCAGATTTCGAGAGAAAAATACCAACTCCTTTTCTTGAAATTTTAAAACTTTGAATTAGACTCCTTTGCCAAAAGCAAAGCAAAGTCCGCAGCCCTGCTACTAACTGCAATCTGTAAATACTGAAGTTTTTTTTTTTTTCCAACCACATATTTGTATATATTATGTTATCCCACATAGACTAAATGAATTTATTGGACAGTTCTAATTGCGAAACATGTCACTTAGTTTTGCAATGCATTGAAGTTAAGGAATGAACCACAATGACAAAGTAAAACGAAAAATTGAATCGTGAAGACCTGAAGAGCGAAACATGTCATATACTTTTGCAATGCATTGATGTTAAGAATTTAACCACAGTAACAAAGTAAAGGGACAAATTGAATCGTGAAACTGATATTACTGCTAATATGTTTTCACTAAATCAGTTTGACCCTGTGCTTTATTTAGTCATTAGGAAGGCTAATCTAACAGGAAATTGTTTACGTTTGAATTTAAAAGGCACATTACTATCAGATGAAATAAGTGGTATTGGAGGTATAACATAAATATTAGTGTTATGTAATAATCACTACTTTTTTTTTTTTGCTACAATAATATTTTTCACCAGTTTTATAATTATCAGTCTTAGGTCAATCCTTTTTCTCCAGTAAAATGCATGACTAATCTGTAAATGTGCTCGGAAACACTTGCGGAATTCTCTCGATTTGAAGTACACGGTGTGCATTTGTTCACCTTAGCCTATCAGCGGCATTTCTGACTGATCTGCCTTCAGATCTTTCATCTGAAGACTCCGTAGTCCACTTCGTAAATTATATTCAAGTGCTCTGAAGCCCAGTGGCTCAGTGGTAGCGCTTCGCGCTTCCATGCTGCAGGTCTGAGTTTGATCTCCAGGTCCGGCATGATTGACTCAGCCGTTCATCCCTTCAGTGAATCGATAAAATAAGTACCAAGCTTACTTGGGAACTAATTCCTGGGGGTTCGCGTTAGGCTGACCTCTTAACCAGAACATCTGCCTAGCACTCCAGAGCCCTTGGTCAGAAAGAGTGAGATGGGTACAGTAGACCTTAGCCCTCATGAGCTGTCGTGCCACTGTGGGTTTAATTTTTTAACTTTTAAAACACTCATTCTAAAATTTTTTTACTAAATCACTGCTTTCAGAGAATGTCAAAAGTTGCTTGCTCTTTGCAACAGTTAGACATTTTAAAACATATATACACACATATTTTGATATTTTGACACTGAACATAGTATAATTAATGGCCATGAAATGTTTTTAAGCTGCTTAGTCTTTACAGTGCGTAAAAATTGTAGGGTTTTTTCACTGCAATTCCTTTTGCATTCAGTAAATGCAGAAAAGAAAAATTATATTATGTTTGTAATTTTAGTACAAAAATGTTCCCTTGCATACTTCTCTCAAAAGATAATGGAATTGCAAACTTATGCTTTATAATAATCTAATGCACAAGTTGCATGTCAAAATAATTGTCCCCTTTAAATGTATAAAAATCAAAAGTTATGAGATTCATATAAAAAAAACACTACCCATTTTTTAATACGAGTAAAGCTAGACTAATATTTTGTTGACCGGTGAGCGAGCGTAGCGAGCTGGGAACGCGAAGCTATCCGAAGGAACTGCATAAGCAGTTTCGGGGGTTGGCGAGCGTTAGCGAGCAGGGGGCAATAGCCCCCTAGTTTCTAATATTAAGGTTAAAAAGAGAAACTTAGAAATAATGGACAAATATAACTTAAGATAAAATGATGTAGTCATACTGATATAATATATTAAAGGAAATGAATAACAGAAAAAAAAAATAGCTGAATGAAGCAAACTCACTTTTTCAGCAGTTTCATCCTTTTTCTTAGATTTTAATATATTCTGACAATCAACGGTCCAAAATCTGTACTTTAAATTCCTCCATTTTCTTGCAGGCTGTAATAAAGTAAAAAACTATTAAACCATCCATATGAGGCAAACAATTTTTTTAAAAAATCTCATTAACAGTAAAAATTTTTGTTTTCAAATTTGTCCAAGAAAAAGTTCATTTCGACAAAAAAGCAAACTTTGAGTTACATAATTTTTCAATATTCTGTTTGGCAATACTTGTATCTATAAACAGTACTATATATCAATGTACAGTAGCTTTACTAAGGGGCGGAATGGGTCGTCTGCCCCGGTCGACAGCCAAAACTGATTTATGTGTTCAAGAAAAATATAAACACATCAACCCAGAAACTTTCCCTCAAGTATATCTTAAATTGTGTATTTAATCTATCAAAGTTCAATAGAAATGGATAAAGCAACACAGAAATTAAGAACACAAAAATGTTATATATCTATAAATAAAAAAAATGATGATCCAAAATAAAGGCTCTACAAAAAATTTAATAATACTGAGTGCAAAACATGATTCCAATGTGCAGTCAAATATGCTTAAACTCACTAGATCTGAAAAAGAAAGCACAGAAATTTTACACCACACAACATTGAACTATGCGCTTATAGGCACTTGATTCATAATAACATCTTAGGAAACTTTAAATAACTAAGTATAACTATTATGTAAAAAGCCGAATAACTATTAAAAAAAATATTTGTAAACAAAAAAAATTACCATTTCTTCAACGTCCATTTTTCTTAAAGACAAATCCACATTGAATGGCAAATTGCTTGGAGAATTATCCATATCTTCTTTGATTTTCATATCTGTTTTTATGTCATTATTTTCTAGATCTCCTAAATCAAAACTTTCAAGTTTTACATCATCTATAATTTCAGATTTCAAACCATCGTTTAAATTTCTAAAGATATCTTTGTCGTCAATTAACAAAGAACTAAGTGAATTCTCAGTACTTGTGCTTTGGAGATTTTTGTCGTAAGTGTTTTCACCAATGTGATCAACTACAGCTGCTGCTTCCTAAATAAATAAATAAATAAATAAACATGTAAAATGTTAGATACTTTTAAACTAATAGTATAATTTGAATGTTTAGTTATTGTGATTCATACATATATTCATGAATTTCTTAATTTCACCATAGCATTTTTGTTCCATTCATAAAATTTAATTAAATTTAGAAGAAAACACAAATAACATAGGTTTTAAAATTCATTAACATATATAGAATAATGTATGATAATTTGTTGGTCCACTTTTAAATAAAACATAAAAACATTGCATAAAAAAATAAATAAAAAGAACAGCTAAAAATGGTCAGTAAAATGGAAAATGCTGTTTTTAACCATTATTGTAAGTGAAGATCATTGGTACAGGGTTCATACTCTATTTGGATGAAAAAATTCCATGACTTTTCCAAGACTTTTTCATGATTTCAATGGAAATTTTCATGACCTTGTTACACGAAAAGAATAGCACTATTTAATCTCAAACTTACTAGTTTTTGGAAATGAGCATTAACAAAACGTCTACATGAATGCCACAGCCTCATTGAAGCACTTACTCGTAATGGAAAAAATACAAGTGTACACTTAAAAAACTAAACCATTCTTATTTGTCTTCATCATATAAATTTAAGTAACGTGAAAATGCAGTGAAACGAATAGGATGATACTTAAATATGTAACTTTTTTTTTTATAAACAGGCAGAATGATATTGAATGGGACAAAGGCTGAATGAGTTAGTCATCACTAAGTTTCAATAAATTTACTTCAAAAGTTGCCTTTTAGTGTCAACAGAGCAGTTAATCATCCACGTAACTTGACAGTATTTTGGTTCTTTAAAGTAAAGTCGCATAGTTTAGTTCTTTAAGTTTCTAAACCAGATCTTTTTTGATACATTACTGAATGGTTTTTTTTTTAATCTTCTGATTTAAAAGTATACTTGTTTTGTTTACTTATTTGCACATTTTCAAGTGTATATAAATTAATAGGTTCAGAAATTCCAGAACATGTTCTATTCCTGACATTGAGCGTAGCAGTGGGTCGCATGGATTAGTTTTGTGGGCCGTATGTTGGGCACTACTTTTTTAGAGTATTAGAATTCCTCTTTTTCTGTATTATATCGCCTGACTAAAGATCTTTATTTTCTAAAATCGTCAATAAATTAAGATAAACTCTGATAAATTTAATAATAAAGTTCTTACGAGTGATGGGATTGAACTTGGATGCAATTGAATTGCCTTTTTTGAGTGGGCGTGGCAAAACCAAGAACGAGCAAGTTCGCTACTACAGAATATGAAACATAAGAAGTGTTTAAAATAACAGTTTATTCAAAATCAGTGATGTCCAAACAGAAAAATCACATAGCAACAAAAAAAAAAAAAAAAAAAAAAAAAAGGCAAGCGGCTGCGACAGAAGTGGATGCAATAGATAATAGATTTCAAAATTCAAATATGATTTTGGGATTGCTCATTTCTCCACTTTTAATAGCTTTTATGTGCTATAGTGTTAAATCATTCAAGATTTCTAATGCTCTTTAAGTTACCGTTACTTTCTCTTTGTCCAGGACTTTAAATAAATTTCCATGACTTTCAATGAAAATTTCAATTTTCCATGACTTTTCCAGGTCTGAAATTCGCTTATTTTTTTTCCATGACTTTCCAGGATTTCCATGACCCGTACGAACCCTGTTGGCAAGATAAAGTGATAATTCAAAGAACTAATTCACCAGAAAAAGTGCTGTGAAAATGCAATTTGCATGGATTATGCTATTCTACACAAAATATAAATGGGTATTTTTTCTCTTTTTAAATTATCCAGTAAATAGTCATTTTTAACGTACATCTGCACCGAACTTCAGGGTTCATACTCTATTTGGATGAAAAAATTCCATGATTTTTCCAAGACTTTTTCATGACTTCAATGAAAATTTTCATGACCACATTACACGAAGCGAATAGCACTATTTAATCTCAAACTTTGTAATATTTGGAAATGAGCATTAGCAAAACGTCTATATTAATGCCACAGCCTCATTATAGCACTTACTCGTAATGGAAAAAATATAAGTGCACACTTAAAAAACTAAACTATTCTTATTTGTCTTCATCATATAAATTTAAGTAAAACAAAAATGCAGTGAAGCGAATATGATGATGCTTAAATGCCTGATATTTTTTAAAAACAGGCAGAATGATATTGAATGGGACAAAGGTTGAATGAGTCATCACTAAGTTTCAATAAATTTGCTTCAAAAGTTACCTTTTAGTGTCAACAGTGCCTTTAATCATCCACGTTACTTGACAGTATTTTGGTTCTTTAAAGTAAAGCCACATAGTTTAGTTCTCTCTCTTTGTTTCTAAACCAGATCTTTTTTGAAAAAACCATTCAGTAATAAATCAATCTTCTGATTCAAAAGTATATTTGTTTTGTTTACAAATTTGCATATTTTCAAATGCATATAAATTAATAGGTTCAGAAATTCCAGAACATGTTTAATTCCCAACATTGAATGTAGCAGTGGGTCGCATGGATTAGTTTTGCGTGCCGTATGTTGGGCACTACTGTTTTAGAATACAGAAAAAGAGGAATTCTAATGCTCTATCGCCTGACTTAAGATCTTTATTTTCTAAAACATTCAACAAATTAAGTTAAACTTTGATAAATTTAATAATAAAGTCCTTAAGAGTGATGGAATCGAACTTGCATGCAATTGAATTGCTTTTTTTTTTTTGAGTGGGCGTGGCAAAACTAAGAACGAGAAATTTCGCTGCTACAGAATATGAAACATAAGAAGTGTTGAAAATAACAGAAAATTCAAAATAAGTGATTTCCAGGCAGTAAAATCACATTGCAAAAATGGCAAGCGGCTGCAACAGAAGTGGATGCAATGTGATTTCAAAATTCAGATTTAATTTTTGGATTGTTCAATTTTCCGCTTTTAATAGCTTTTATGTGTTATACTGTTAAATCACTCAAGATCTAGAAATAAATTTCCATGACTTTCAATGAAAATTTCAATTTTCCATGACTTTTCCAGGTCTGAAATTCTGTCATTTTTTTCCCATGACTTTCCAGGATTTCCATGACCCGTACGAACCCTGGAACTTGGTTTTTGTTTTAATGGATCTTCCTAAATAGTTCTGTTGAATTGCTCTTTTCTCTCTCCACTACCCAAATACTTATTTCTTAAACATGTTACAATTTTTATTTACACTAGTAATACAACATTTATTATTAAAAAAGTAATAATTACAAATTTTATATATTCGTACCTTAGAGCCAGAACAAAGAAAGTCACATAATCGCTACTTTACAGAAGAGAGTAAAAAACGTTGCTTGGCTTTACAAAAGATTGGACACACGTTCCTTTAACACTGGTAAACTGGTACAAAGGTGTGTTTTTTTTTTTTTTTTTTTTTTCAGCATTACATTCATATTTCTCGATGGTGAACTGAATTCTACATACAATGCACGAATAAACGAGAAATCGCAATTTCTGGACTTACGCTAGTCTGGTTCTGAGGTATGGATACATTGATCAATAAATAATATACACAATGGGGTTAATTTTGCAGCCAATGTGAAGATAATCAGTTAACAGGTCTTCACTATGGCCCATACTAAAAGCATATTAACAAACTTACTTTTTCTGCCAGTCCAGCAGATGCCCGATGAGTTAAAGCAAATTGCATGTAACAATTCGTACTACAAAAAAAGACTTCATCTTCCTCCTAAAGTGCAATGCAATAAAATATATGCATTAAAATGTGCTGATAATTAAACTGAATGCAGAAAAGATTACCAGACAAAATATTATGAAGTATAATGTATCAATAAACAAAAAAGAGAAGTAAGACTTCCAAAAAGTTTTGTTGCCAAAAATAACATTTTAAAAATTACCAAATTGCACAACTTAACTCAAGAGATAAACAGTTTAAATAAATTAAACATGTTAAACAACTCTGTCTTGAAAACTATGTGGCACAAAAGATTTTAAAACTTAAATCAAATGGACAATATTTTCTTGAGAAAGAGAATCATACAATTTAAACAAAACAAGTAATATAGCTACATAGAAGTAATAATAAATTTAGTTAGTTAAAAATATTTCAATTTCCTTGTACTGAATTAGTTGCTAATTGGATGAAGCAAATTTAGGCAAAATCTTATGAGAGACAAAATTTGATTAGTGCTCAGATTGATGAAAGGAAAGGGATGCAAATATTAATATTATCAATTCACATTTATAGTAATAAAATCATCTGGTTTGTAAAATGCCAAAATGAGCCATCATGAAGCAGAAAGATTTGTTGTCAAAAAATTTACTTAGGTATCAAAATATTAAGATGAGTAAATAAAATTTAAGAGATTCATTAAGCATATTACTAAGCTGGGAGGAATAAACTATATAGTGGGAGATAGGTGGCAAGGCAGGAGCCCCTCACAAAATCATGAGTCTTAGTAACTCTGATGTAGAGGCATAAATATTGTAGCAAATAGATTGCAGCAAAAACTATGCAATAAATAACTATTAAATACAAGTAAGAGAATAAATATATGCTAACAGGATGTTTTAATTGTGAAATTATAGCCATAGTGAAAAGGTTATTATGCATTTCACAAAGTTTATTAAAATCTACAAAAAACTAAAGCATTAAAACTTTAGCGAAGCAATAAAAATTAAAGTTTTAAGCATCTAAATAATTTTTATTACAAAATAATGATTTTTTTCTGTACCCTTTTTTGACATAACACAAGAGAAATATATAAATGGTTAACACCGTGATGTTAAAAAAGTACCTGTTCATCTTTAGAGATACAAGCTAAATCAGCAGCCTTCTTACAAATCCCAGCACTTAAAACCACTATGTCACAATGGCGGCAGAATCGCGGTTTTCCATTAAGCAAAGAATGGATACTCACGTCAGAATTTTTAGCTATAAAAGATAGATATGATACACATTATAAAAAATGACAAAAAAGGAAAGCAAAATCAAAATACAGAAACAACATGCTAAAAATATCATTGCTGCTCATTACTGTTAATATTATTGGTGCTTATTATCAGGATGATTATTAATCTAGCCTAATGCGAAGGGCATCGAGTCATTTAAAGTCGCTTTCGATATAAAAACTAAGCTTTTTGGAAAATTTTCAAATTTGCTCAATTTTAATTAGCTGTTTTAAAAAGCTTTCAATAGCGAGAGTTTTTAATCAATTTGAAAATATATTTTTATTAAAAGCTAGAATAATTATCCAACTAAATAAAACAAGCCAATGAACATTACTTAAAATAATATTCAAATAAAAAAGATTAGTAGTTATTGTAATTATTATATGTAAGCTAATAAACTTTCAAGGAAAATTGTAGAAAATTATGAAAATTAATCACGAAATTAATATTAAAAGTATAGTATAATATGTTATAATTATTTTTCTTTAAGGAAATTTTTTAAACCCAAGTAAAAAACTAAGAACTAGTCAAATTTTTTCGCAGACTGCTAGACCTGCAGTTCAGAAATCCTCTTAAAAGGCTCTTGAAGTTCTTAGACAAATTTATTGTAAGCAAAAATGACCTTGCAGTGTTATCCAGCAAGAAAAATTACATGCTGCATAGAGTAGGGGTCCCCAAAGTGGGTGCCCCAAAATGCCCACGGTATAAAACCTTAGGGGCTGATCCAGGTTTTTATCTTTAGGTCGTCATTTTGTGGAAAAAAAATGAAATTTCTTCTTTTGTGAAAAAAAAGGATAGAGACGAAGCTAATCTGAAATCCTTTTGGCCTAAAGGACTTTATTGGGAATGAATTGGAAGGTAAAGATTTTCTTTATTTACTGATGCTTTGCTCTCAGACAAATTGATTGAGTTTAAAAGTGAGGAAAAAACTGCTTTCATAAACAAAATTTTCTGAAAGCTCTAATTTTAACCCATTAATGCCGGTTTTGAAAAAAACAATAAACTGTGATAATTTTATTAGTATTTATTTATTTTATGTCTAGTAAGTGCATTATATACAAATTTAATTTTTCCCGTTAAATTTTCTATTTTTATTTTTATGGTAGATTTTTCTACCAACCAGCGTTTGTATGGTGTGAGCACATTTTGTTTGCAAATTTTACATTTATTGTTTGATTGCAATAATTGCATTGATTACCACTTATAATTATTTATAATTGTAGAATATTACTTACACTTACATAAAAGAGTTTTATAATTACAATTTCATTTATTTCAAAAGAAAAAAGAAATGTGTTCATTTTGTAATATAAAATTTTATGAAATATGAACTTGAAAAAATCGATACTAAAAATGTAGTAAAATTTCGAACTGAATATATTTTTAACCGAATATTTATGCATCACAATCTTCTCGGAATGAATAGCGAATCTTCTTTTCAAAAAGTCTGGAACATTCGCCATTCTTTTACAGCACTTTGCAGAAATTGCCCAACCCCAAAAAAAAAGTGACCTCCACTTTTTTTTTTTTTTTTTTTTGCAACAATTTCTAATACCGTATTCTTCTACGGATCAAAAAGGTCTATCCGACAGATGCACTTGCTATGTGTTTCAATAACTACGATATTGGAATAATAAAATTATTTTTCTCAAAAGCATCTCATTTACTGCTTGATTCACATCATGTCCTGAATACTTTATTGCTTGCTACTGCAGTACTGCCGTTCCATTTTACAGCGTCATCTTTATTGCAGCATTACCAAATGCTGTTCTTGGTTGATTGTGTGTGTATTTCTTCATTTCGTTTCTTGAACCCAATGGAACATACATTTGTATACTCTTTCAATGTATAAGTTGAAAGAATATCATTTAGCACAGGAATAAAAGTAAAAAATTGCCCATAATGGCATGCGTTTCCTCTGGTACTTAGGTTCTTATTATTTTTCCATACTATACCAATATACTATACAAATACTATACCAATACTAATATTTTATGCTATACCAATTCGTCTAGGTGACGCAATATGGTACCGAAAAAAATAAAAGTCTGTATTACGAGAATAACACCCACAGCTTATATTCAAATCTAATCGAATTTCCTCTTATCAGCTTTTTGCGTCCATGACGTCCATAATAAATTAACAACACTACTAAAATACTTAAAAAATATTTTAAAAATATCACTTATTTGTACAAATTTTAGATTAAACACTTCATTTGCCCGAAGCAAGACTGACTACATATTCGCCGGTTGGTACAATTTTCTACGATTGAAAGTAAAAGAGAATTCATAACACGAAACAAAGATAAAAACAACGTTTTAAAAGTATATCTGAATCAAATACACTGTTACAATTATGGTACAATTTTTAAACCTTTTTGAAATTACTAAAATACATGCAAAACTTGCATTTTACTTTTTGACGGAAGACGAATGCTTTTGGAGTTATGATTTGTTCAAGTTTTAAGCCTACTGTTACGACCGTTTTTAACAAAGATACAGTAAACATATTTTTTCCCCTTTATGTGATTATTTACTATGTAAAATGTACAGCTATTGGGGAGATAGCAGCATGTGAGGACGAATTATAATTTTTTTCCCGGTTGGTATATTTTTGTACCAACCGGCATGAATGGGTTAAGTATGAAATTTTGAGAAGTGGCTGCTTTTACAATCTAGACTTTTGGGAGGGGGCCGCAAAGCAGACCCAATTTGCGTCTGAATCAACCCAATTATATATATGTACGAAAATATAACAATAGACTCGGGGGCAGTAAGCAAATTCAAATTCATCAGAGGGTGCCGAAAATCGAAAAAGTTGGGAAACCTGTGGCATATAATACTGAGACACTCATTATCTCTTCTGGTTAAAATCAGGATTTGCATTTAAATTAAAGGGAAAATTTCTTAACCTATAATATTCACATGTGCTACATAGGTGGACAAACTTTGCAACCTGCTTTGTAAAAGAATAATACATAAGAGTACATAGAAAACATAACATATTTTACCAAAACTTGCTTTTAGAAAAATAGCAACAAAGGAAAAATAAGAAGCGGTTGATATTTCAATTACTTACAACGTCTATATAGACCTAACTTTTGGCTAGGTGGTGTAGCTGTTCGTTCTACAATTTCATAGGAAGCAGGAATAGGAATTTTAAGAAGATCTGCCAAAGCGGAAAGTACACCACAGATATCTTCAGCAGCAGCTGATGACAAAGTTAAAGTCACAGCAACATTTCCTGAATCTTTTAAAGGTGCTGAATAACCACCAATGCCAGATAGTTTAGTTTTCAACAGTCCTATGTCTGATTTCTCATCAGGTATATTTTCTTTGTCCTGGAAAATACATTATGAAAAATTGTGCTCAATATGATTCACTTGGTAAACAGACATAATGTAACTGCAGAGAAAAATTCAATACCTTTTACTCCTTCTGCAAACAGAAAAATTAATTTATGCATTTATTCTACAGAAGAGAAAACCGTTATGAAATACCAAAAGATATATTAATGTCTACAATAAATGTTTCAAAAAAAAGTAAACAAGCTTTTGCAGTTTATTTAGGATTTCTAAGATTTCACAACCATCCAGTTAAGTCCTAGTTTCTTACTATTTTTTAAGTATAAAATGACTTTATAGACAATCTATTTATAGTTTATAGACAAAAGAAATAAATTAAGGTCAAATTAATTTTTATTAGGGTAAAATTGCTGGATAGAATGAATACAAGCATCGTTTCAATACAAAAATTCAAAAGATTTAAATTTTCTTATTATAATTATGTTATTAAAAAGTATTTTGTCGCCTCAAAGCAATAGTAGGATGTCTTACTGTTATTCCTGGGATTAGATAACTTTATTGTTGCTCTGATTGTTGCAATATATTCAACTTTATTTACTATTTCATCACGTTAAAATTTATTTTTCATTTTTGTTTTAAATTAGTCAAAAAATAAGGCAAAGGAAACTAAAGGAGGAGTTAAACTATGAGACAGGCAGTTAAAAGTTTTCTGGAGGAAAAAAAATGGACTTGTTTTGTCTGCAAAGAACCAGCCATTTCAAATACATTTTGTAAAAGCATAAAAATCCTGTATTTCATAGTGATAATTTTGCAGTTTTTGTGATGACACTAAGGAATACAGTGATGAAGAAATTGCTCTGTTCTGATGAAAAAATTGGCAAGTATGTTCTGATCAAAGTTTTGATCAATAAAAAATAAAAAAGAAGAAAGGTGATGCATTTTGCTGGCTTAATAACAAAAACATGTAAATTATATTTTCATCAGATTCATGCTGCAAAAAGCAAAAACTTAATTACAATGAGTTTCTTTTCCCTGACAGGATTGTTCCAGCCTTTAAAGTGCCACAATAAAAAAAAAAAAAAAAAAAAGAGGTTCAAAGCAATTTTTTCTTTTTGGTGAGTTTTTCTAAACATTTTTTTTTTACACAGCGCTACCTATAAGTGAAAAAATAATAAAGAATTCACATTAAAAAGTTAATGTTATCCTGATAGGAAAACTCTAGAATGGCTAAAAATATATTGCTGGTGGAAAAAGATTAACACAGAAGTGATCATTAACAAAAATGATTTTCATGCAAAACCTTAGAAAAAGAAATATTAACACCAATCACAAAGTAGGTTAAAAAAATACTCTGCAGCATATGAAACAAGATTTAGAATCAGTTTGTGTGCTCAATATTTAACAGGCCCTCCACTCTCCTCATCACATTTCATGCCATTTTCCATAAGCATATGATTATAAAAAGATGTGTGATGTCCCTCTTCTAGTTACCCCTCTCCTTTTCCTTGTCGCAAACTAAAAAAAAAAAAAAAAACAAAAATCCTGAACTCCCTCCCCTGTCAAAGCATGACATTATTTGTGGACGGCTCTTGGTATGTAGTTTACAATGCCTTACTTAAGTTACAAATTCTGAAGCAAAAAAATCATTTTCATCAGGCAGAAATATAATAATAAGTAACAAAACAATGAAAATTAAAAATTGAACATTGATTTATATTTCGAATTATATTTCAAAATCTAATTATATTTCGAATATGTAACAGGCCACCTCCGGTGCATTCACTGTAGTAAATTCTGAATAATATTTATAATATATCACAGATTATACCTTTACATCTGTATAAGGTTAAATAATAAAAAATTTAGTTAATGAGAGGTTTATTAACATTTTGCTAGTTCAAATCTTTGTGAAATGCAATATTACTCAGATGGAATTCTATGGTTATAGGTAAAACTTAACCAGCAGATAATGGAAGTTTTAAGAATATGTGATGGTTACATTCTATAAAAACAATCTAGTGCTCTAAACAGCAGACATATTTTTATCAAAAGAAAATTGTAATTCAGTTCCATACCTTGTCTTCATCAAGTTCTGCAAAAGACTCTACCCATGATTTTGTATGTGCTGGAAAATGGATAATAAGGTTCTAATTAAATTAATGGTTACATCAAAATTGTCATGAAATGACTAACAGTTTGCAATACACATGTGATGTATATAAATAAATAAATAAAAAAAAAATATATATATATATATATATACAGTGGCTCCTAAAAGTGTTTGTACACTTTGAAATTTTTTAGTAAAAAACCAAAATAACGCAATACTAAATTCAAATATGAAGTCCAATATATTTTCATATCATTCCTATGTCATTCTAAATAAAACCCTGTAGTTTCTTCAAAATATTGACCGATCTTCTTTTTGAAATGGGTCAAAAAACGAAGAGATGGAGAAATCATACGCCCCAAAACTCATCGTAAGCTCAAATATTTTCGAATAAATTCATGATTAAAATTGTCATATGTCGTTTTTTTATTATTTTTGCAATGCATTGACCTTTAAAAGTAATTTGACTTTAACTTTTAGTTTATTTATTCTTTAATATTATGCTTATTACTTTAAAATGGCTGGTATTCGTAAAAAACTACAAATACCATTTGAAATTTGAATTTTGTTCTCATAGTAGCAGTAAATTGGTTTGAAATGTCTCTAAATTAGTTAATTTATTGCATTCTATAGTAAAGTGCTTGATAAAATGCTTTAAAGAAAAGCATCGGACCAAAAACAAGGTAAGAAAAGGTCAACCAGCAAAGTTGATAAAGCGTGATCTGAGATTTACAGTTAAAAAATTTATGAAAAATACCCATTTGAGTGCTGTAAAAGTTTCTGCAGAGTTAAATGAAAATTTTTACATTTAATTTTCACCTAGAATTGTTCTCCAAGTTCTCTGATTAGCTGGATTAAATGGGACCTCTTCCCGCAGAAATTTTCTTGGTCGTGCGAAAAACAGATAGCTTACGCTTTTCGTCGCAAAATTATTGACAAATAAGCTCAAAACGTTTTGGAATTACGTCTTACTTACAGATAAAAATGAATTCTACATTTTTGGTTAAATTGTTGCATAATTGTAAATAGAAGAAAAAATTAGGAACTTAATCTTAAGAACTTAGTTGGACCAGTTAATCAGGACGGTGAAGGTGTTCTTGTGTGAGGGTGCATATCAGCATCAAGACGTGGTAGTTTGGAATTTTTTGATGAAATAATGAACCATGCTGTTTATTTAAATATTTTAAAAACCAATTTTAAACTCTTTGCCAAAAATTTGGTCATTGGAAACAACTTTGTTTTCTTATCAAGATAACGACAAGAAGCACATGATTTTCAACGCTTGCGTCTAGTGCCTCAAAAACTTTCCTAAAATTTAGAAAATGTCCCTTTAATCTCCAGATTTGAACTTAATGTAGTATAGTTAGAAACATCTGGAGGCTAGATTACGAAAATACGGCTTTGAAACAAAAGTAGAGCTAGAAACAGTAAGACTCGAAGCGTGGTTGAACACTTACTCAGAAATTACGAAAAAAAAAAAAGAAAAAGAAAAAAGAAAGAAAAAAGAATGAAATTTATTCCCAGACCTATAAAAGGTACTAGTCGACCCGTGCGGAACTCCGCACTGTGCTTCAAATCATTTCATAAGGCATTTCGCTCTTTAAGAATTTCAAAGGAAGAACATTATAAAGAAGAACCGGAAAAAAAGTAAGCGCAGAAGAAAAGGCATGTAATTTAAAGACATCAGTAACAAAACCTCGTTAAATACAACGTTGTAATAATTTGATCATAGCTCCCCTTTTAATCGTACATACTTTCAATGCAAACATAAATGTCATTAAAAGTGTGGCTGAGTGGTGGCTCGTGAAAAAGCAATAATTGTGCATGTGAAAAAACAGGTTGTGGCAAATACAGTCCTGCACATGTCAGCATCTGACGGAAAAAAAAGAAACATTAAAGATATATTTATTGGCACGTATTCGAATTGGCGCCATTCTGACTAACAGCCCGACACCCCAACAAACCTAGCAATTGCGCCTTCCTTTTCGAAAGCTATTCATTGAAGGAATGCGTAGTAAAAAACAGCAAAAAAGCTTTTTGCCAAAAAAAAAATAATAATAATAATAATAATAATAAGATCATGCATCTGTGTTTTGTCATTAACCAGCATGATACGATTTAAAATTATTCGCAAAGCAAGGAATTTGATTAAAGAATGACTAAGATCTCACGTAGCGATTGAAACAAACATTCTAGAGAAGTAATAAATTTGATTGAAAATAAGTGTTTTTATCTTTGAATATTGAACTATTTCACATAGAAGGTTGCTTTAACCGTTACGGCTTAAATGCCCTCACATGTTTCTCTTTTAATTGAACACTTAAAATTCAAAACCAAAACCAGTTGAACTGAGTCCGTTCTTAAGTGTAATTTTTCGAACGTAGACAAAATGTATTTTTCTTTTCAGCAGAAAGCAGAGGAGTAGAAAATAATTTCTTGCTAATGAAGTTGATAATACTTTTAATGCTTTATATCGTATTCGTGCGAATAAAAAATTAAAGGTTTACTGAGTGAAACTCGTAGTTTTAATCGGGCGTAGCATTTTTTCATTTGTACAAAAGGTCGAACACTGCTATTAGAAACATCTACATTTTAGCATACAATAAAAATGCTTTTCTGCACAAAAAGGATTTCTTTAGGTAAATCTAATACTTTTTTATGCTTACATTATGTTGAGTGGTCTGGATGTAGACAAAGAACACAGTTCGATTAACAATCAACTTATCCAAATGATAACTGTAGCCTGCATAAAGGAGTCGAAACACCAAGTAGCATTCCCACTGCATTTATTTTATTAGGTGTGTATGTTATGAGCACATGTAATGTGTAATACTAATATAAATTTGATATTATGTCGGACAGCCTAAGATTGCCCGAAGTTCAGATAGTTTATAGCCGAACGCTCTACCGAAAAAAACTTATCAATTAAACCGAACAACTAAGTCCAGTGCTGTTAAGCTTTATTAAAATATAAACACACACAAAGGCTTTTTTTTTATTTTTGCCGAAAGCGACGTAAAAAATGGAAAATTGTATTAGAACTTTGCTTTTAAAAAATGCATAAGAACTACAGGCAGCATCAAAAAATTGAAACAGCAAGGGGCGTTTTCGAAAAGTTGATTTTTCGACCGTAAGTCTAATTTTCTTCATTAGCCAGCCTGATACGTTTTAAAATGAGCGGGGATTAATATATAAGATAAGATATTGAAGAAAAATGTTTTATTTTTGAAAATTTTTACAATTTGTTATCGCAGGCTGCTTAAACCGTTATAACTTAGATGGCAGCACGTGTTCATCATTTAACAGCACGGTTAAAATACAAAATAAATTGAACTATGCTCTTTTTTAAGCGTAGCTTTTCGAATGTAGTAAAAATGTGATAAGCTATTTGTTTTTTAGCAAAAAGAAGAAGAAAATATATATTTTACCCTTCAAATTGAGGTAGTATTTTATTTATTTGTACAAAGAGTCAAAAACTCATTAGAAGAATATATATTTCAATACACGATTTATTATTTTTTTTCTGAACAAAAAACAATTCTATTGTAGTCTGAAATCTTAAACCTGTTACTTATATTTTCGCTTACATTATGCTTTAATTTTCTTTCCAGAGCCAAAGCTTCAAAAAAAAAGAAAAAAAAAAAAAACACGTGCAATTTCGAATTAATTTAGCACAAATTCACTGAATGTTTTCATATCAGCAAGGAGCATTTCCTTCTCATTTATTCTATTCCCTCATAGTTTTTATTCATTTAATTCAGTGTTCATGTAATGCGCGATATTTCTCTAATTTTTTTGTTGCAGATTGTCCGGACGTGGGCCCGAACACGTAATCTCCTGGTTACGAAGAGAACGCTCTGCCGATCAAGCGACTCAGCTCTGTCGGTCATAGCGCAAATTAAAGTTATAAGTTTGACCGAAAACCTTATTCTGGTTCTTTAAAACAGGTTTTTCGGCTAAAAGAAACAATTTTTAGACCTTGGGTCTATTTTGCGTCAGTAGCCAGCACCATAAGCTATAAAATTAGCTGTAAATCAAAGAAATCGATCAAGAATTGAGGGAAATTTGGCGTAGAAACCAAAAACAGGCTACAGAAATAATATATAAGGATTGTTGACACTGCATGATATTCTACTAAATAATAATTTAATAAAAAGTTAGACTATTCAATAATATATAGACATTTTTTTAAGTGTACGAAGACTTTTGTGAGATAAAATTTCCGGCACTTTTTGGTTTTTGATCTTTAAAAAATAAAGTTTTAATATTTTTAAAACAAATTTTATGTAGTTTTGATGAAAATTGATCACAGATCTGATAATTAAATACCTGTTTCGAAATATTAATTCTAACCAATGGATTGGGTCCTATTTCATTGAAAAGTCGTAGGTGTACGAACACTTTTGGGAAGCCACTATATATCAAGCATTGAACTTGAAATAAAAAACAGATCATAAAAAAAAGGCATTACAGAAGAAATTCTAATTTTAACATATGAACTTATGAGTATTTTTCGAAAATAGTGTATCTGTTTAAAATCTATTTTTAAAAATCTCATAAAATTACTATGTAACAGTTTTAGTAAAGTAACTAGTTCTGACACCCTCTCCGTTGGTCCTGAACCAGCAATTAGGATTTCTAAGAATCTCATCAGGACTGATGTTTCTCGTATTTTAAAGAAAAAACAGTATTATAACTGGCATAACCTTGATGCTCAAAGGAAGGCTAAAGTCTTAATAGAAATACTATTAGGAAGGCTGTCAGTTTTCTTGCTGGTCATTGCACCTTAAAGCGGCACCTGTTCAGTTCAGCTAGCCCCCCTTTCTTTCATTTCATTTCAAAGCCAAGTAGTTGCAATAACTCAAGAGCATTAGTTTATAATGCTTTATCTAAATCATAGAATTGAAAGAAAAAAAAAAAAAAAAACCTGCATTTGCTATTTTACAATTTTTATTAATTTTTTAAAGTAACAAACAGAATTATAGTTTACTCACCTCTGATTGGAATAGGGTACATGAGTGGTATGACAGGTGAGCCATTTCTTTTGCTCTCGGGCAACAGCTTATCTACAAATATCAGTTTAGGCCACTTGCCTAATGGTTCATAGAGACAGGATTCGGGTGAAGATGAAGATATAACTGTATCTGGACTGCCAGCATCCCTTTCAATAAAATATGAAAAAAAAAAAATATTTTTTGAACAATTTTAACATATTTTCATTGTTTTATCTTTTTTTTTTTTTTTTTGTAGTGTAACAAAATTAAATATATATATATTTTTAACTCAACTTTTGTCACAGTTTGAAATTTTTCACATAATAGACAATGAGAACATAGAATATGATTTTGGGCATGTGTCCACTGTGGCTGGGATACACATGGAAGATGTAACAATTTATGAACGAGATGCAAAAAACAATGCGTCATCACACAAAATTAGCAGATTGCTGCATACACGTTCTTTGGTGTTTCTTAAGATGCAAAGTAGTAAGCTTTTGGATGTCAAAACATTCGGTAAAAGTGACATCAGCTATATTCTATTGTATTCTGCTAGGTGCAAATATATTCTTTTAACAAGAAGTTCCGTCTAGAACTAGACGAGCCTACTTTCCCGTATACCCATACTACTTTCTAGTACCTGATCAATATTCTCAAAAATAGCTAAAATCGCAAATTTTTTCAAACATATTTTTTTTAATATTTTAAGCTGATTTCTAGGAATAAAATATTCCTTACTTTTCTTCAAAAAAAACGAACAAATAAAATAGCAGCACCTTTTAAACAAAGCAGCTAATACACTTCTTTCCATTAAAAAAATTTTTTTAACAGCTTTCAAAACGAAAAAATAATAATAAGTTCATTAAAATAAATACATCATATAAAAAAAAATCGTTTCTTTTTCCCCTGTTGCCGAAAATAATTTTTTAAATGAATTAATGCACTTACCAAAATAAAAAAAAAAAAACAATAAAATGTCAACTTAAAGAAATAATTTTCATTGTCAAAAAAAAAAAAAATCGTCTGCGCATATTTTACGAGTTTATTCACCGAAAACTAAATACCTAAATTAAAACTTTAACGTGAAAATAAAAACAAATCATATCAACAATAATTATTTCACAGTTAAAACCACAGCAGCGGAGTCGGAGTCGGAGTCAATCTCATTTTGGGATAAAAGAGTCGGAGTCAAATATCCAAGAATCGGAGTCAGTCATTTGTCCTCCGTGTATAAATGTTTGCCAAAGCTACGAAGTCAGAGTCGAAGTCGGGGAGTCGGAGTCCGATTAATTGTCGGGAACAGGAGTCAGAGTCAGTGTCAGGTCCCCCTAAATTCTCGGAGTCGGAGTCGGGAGTTGGTCGTCAAGAGCTATTTCCAACAAAGTTTGTTTGAAGTAAATCCGCCTTCAAGTACGGAATCTACATTGACTTTCAGTTTCCCCGTAGGCGCTAATGTTAAGGGATTTGAACTGTTCAAAATTGAACGGAAAATTGTTCAAATCAAAAAGATATCTTATATACAAGTTTTTTATCAAAAGCTTTTTCCTACAAAGTTTGTTTGAAGCAAATTCGCCTCACAGTTTGGAATTGCTTTGAATTTCCCCGTAGGCGCTAATGTTAAGTTTTTTTGAACTGTTCAAAACTGAACAAAAAATAGTTCAAATCAAAAAGTGAAATATGGGAATGAGGTGTCCTCGCCGAGATCTTTCGAACAAAAAAAAGTTTGTTCGAATCGGACTATTCATTCAAAAGTTATTAGGGGGGGGACAGACAGACAGACCGACAGACAGACAGACCGACAGACATTTTTCCCCATCTCAATACCCTACTTTCCAATTTTTAATTTTTCAATATTCATTTAATTATTTTATTTATTTTTGACTTTTTTTTGTTTTTCACGATATTTTAAAGATGCATTAAGCCTTCTTTCATGCTTTTTTCTTCTTTTTCTGACTTTTACTGGGAAAGTAGGCTAAAAAGCATAGGCAGGTAACATGACAAGATATATCAATTGCTTACATTTAAGCAGTTGAAAAAAAAAAGAATATGTAAAATTGCCCTTTCCTCATACGAACAAAGAAAATCACATACACAGCATAAACAAATTTAATGAAATTCATGCTTATTTTATAGAATCACTCACTCAAAATTATTATATTAATCATGAAAAATAACTGCTCAAGCTTTAGGACAACCAATACTTTAAAATGACAAATTACCTATTTATTCATTTCTTTAATAAAAAAAAAAGTCAATATAAGCCATGTTAATTTTTTTGAAAATTACTGATTGTTTGCACAAAATTTACATTTTAAAGAACAAATCTAACTAAAGAAAGGTATAAGATCTAATTTGGGAATTGATTAAAAAGAGAACCCTTAAAATCAGTTCATCCCGTGCAAAGTAATAGATGAACTTAAATGAAAAAAATATAAATTGATAATCTGATTTATAAAACAATTGTACCTTATCATTTATTTGAAATTAATGAAAAAAAAAAAAACTTACCTAAATGATTTTTGACTTTCGGATTCAACATGAGCTTTCAAAGCTAGTGCCATCTCATTCTTTTTAATTGCTGCAACAACAAACATATAAATTAAATTGTGTCATAATATGTATTTGCATATTTAATTAGCAATAGCAATCAAACCTTGCCACAGCAACACCTAGATGTTATGACACTTTTTCAAGTCCCAAAATTACGGAAAATGCTGTAAAACGTTAAAAGTCTGAACATACTTCCATGAAATTTCAATACCCAAAAATTTTTTAAAGCTTTCTCAGGCAAAAATCAGTGACTTTTTTTACAAATGAGTTCAAGTCAGTGTTTCCTTACACAAATTAACAAACTTTATTTGCGTAAAGTCAAGAGTTTTTAGAAGTTTATTCAATTTTCCTTGTTTTGTATAATAGATCCTCACAGAGTATATACAGTTCTGTAAATATTTTTTATTTTTATTATGTTCAGTGAACAATGAGGGTTAATTTTTGTTTAAAAATATACTTAGATATTGTAACATTATGTACTGCACTGCATGTTATGTTCATACATATTGTACATCCTATCCATTTCATTTTATTAAGAGGCATACAATTTCCCTAAATGGTACACTCTTAGTTATTTTCGAAATTCCAAACTACCTACGGTCCCAATTAGTTCAGATTTTTGATGTTCCATTATAGTTGCAAAGTTAAGTGGCTCTGGATAACTAGAAACTGAACATGAGAGGGGATGAACAGAACGCATTGCAACAAGTGAATAAGCATGCACGTGACTAAAAAAGTTTTGCTTTCGCTAATTGAAACCAGCTGGAAACAAAGAATAACTGCAGAAAAAGAAATAAGTTTTTTAAATATACTGAAAATATTGGAGAGTTGCAACTGGGTGGACTAAAGAAGACTAGACTCAGGGACTGATTTACGGGCACCAAAGGAAAGGGGGCACCAAATTTCTGTCATTTTTTTTTTTTTTTTGAGCCCAAAGACAGAGCGCAAAAAGAAAGAAAAAAACTCCGAAACAGTTTTATGATGGACAATGTGAAGAAGTCATACTAAACTCTAAGCAAAGTTTCAAGGTTTCCTGTTTTTATGTAATCTGTGATAATTTGATTACAAAACTAAAATTCAGGATGTCAGACGATAATGGCATATTAAAGAAATTTTCTTGCTTGTTTGAATGCGACAAGCAAAATATTCAATAAAGTGCAAAAGATCTTTAAAAATCTTACTCCTGTGATTTGGAGGAATCTTTTCTTGATGAATTTATTCATATTAGTTCAATCATCGGAAAAGAAAGTTTAATCATCGAAAAGTATTAAAAAATCCATAAACTTGGTAAATGGCTACTTTTGCCAATGTAGATACAGCCCTGAAATTGTTTTTGACTTTGCCAACCTCCAATTGTAGTAGAGAACAATCATTTTTGCTTGAAGAGAACTAAGTGTCCTTTGCGTACCCTCATTTCTGATAGTAAATTATCTTCATTAGCTCTATTATCAATAGAAGGAAGTTTGACCGCAAAACTTGGTTATAAGGACATAATAGATGAATTTACTACAAGAAAACAGAGGAGAAAACAAAGAAACGCAGAAAGCACGTTATGATTTGCCTTAACCATCATAGTTTCTCCATCTGCGACTGTAAAAAATTTTCTTACATGAAAATCAATAATTTATTTTAGATTTATATTAAATGATTTTTTTGCAAAACATCTTAATTGTTAACTTTTTTTGTATGAATTCGATATTTTAAAGTTTTCTTTCTATCAAAATAACATCCAAAAATTCCCTTCATGTTTTTTTTGTGTGGGGGGAGGGGGCGGCACCATATTTGTCAGTGCCCCGGGGCACCCAGGTGTGTAAATTGGTCCCTGACTAGACTATGATGCCAGGTTTTCTTTTCTCTGGAGAGGTTTAATCGAATTCACCTTCATTGACCACACTTGCCAAGCTTTCATATGATTGACAGTTGGACCATCAGGTTTTTCTTTTATTTAAAATGATAAAAAGCTTCATCAACTAGTGTTCAGATGTAATTTGGAAGTAGCATGGTGAATACTACCGTGGGCAGGTAAAGGGCAGCAACAGCAAATTTTTCATTTTTTTGCATTCTTGTCATCTGTTGTACATTAGCTTTATTGTACAAGCTTGCTTATTTAGTTTCCCCTGGAAAAAATGCTCGGAAAAAAATTCTAATTCCTACATTTCCCTATTGTTAGTATTGAATCCAACAAATTTCTTCAAAATTCTCGAAAACTCATTTCTGCAGATACTGCCGTTAACCTGCCCACAGCAGAATACCTTACATTTCAACCAAGAGATAAATATCAATTCCGGCACTCTAGAATAGTAGTATCTTTACCATTTTATAATTTTCTACCAAAATTAGCTAGGTCAAAATGAAAATAGTCTGTGTCGATGGTAGTTACGTGTAGTGTATCGAACTAATCCAAGCGCCATTATCACAAGGGAAAAACATTTTTGCAAGAACAGAGCAGATTACAATAGACTTAAGAAAAAGTGCAAATTGGCAACACTCAGCCTTGTATGTAGCGCTGCACATGGTTTTGTTTAGTATTTAGAATAGTTAAATCTTTAGTATTATGAGGTTTTGAATGATCATCTCCCATCAAACATGAGAAGCGAGCCTAAGTACCATAAAAGGAACCATAACATTATGGAAATATAAAAATGTGGCTAAAATAGTACAGGATTCAGGGACCGATTTACACACCTGGGTGCCCCGGGGCACTGACAAATATGGTGCCGCCCCCCCCCTCCCCACAAAAAAACATGAAGGTAATTTTTGGATGTTATTTTGATAGAAAGAAAACTTTAAAATATTGATTTCATATAAAAAAAAGTTAACAATTAAGATGTTTTGCAAAAAAATCATTTAATATAAATCTAAAATAAATTACTGATTTTCATGTAAGAAACTTTTTTACAGTCGCAGATGGAGAAACTATGATGGTTAAAGTAAATCATAACGTGCTTTCTGCGTTTCTTTGTTTTGCGGTCAAACTTCCTTCTATTGATAATAGAGCTAATGAAGATAATTTACTACAGGGTTCATACTCTGTTTCGATGAAAAAATTTCATGACTTTTCCAAGACTTTTTCATGACTTCAATAAAAAAATTTCATGACCTTGTTCACAAAGAGAATAGCACTATTTAATCTCAAACTTGCTAATTTTTGGAAATGAGCTTTAGCAAAACGTAGCACTTACTCGTAACGGAAAAAATATGAATGTACACTTAAAAAACTGAACTATTCTTATTTGTCTTCATCATTTAAATTTAAGTAAAGTAAAAATGTGGTGAAACAAAAAGTATTATGCTTAAATGTCTATTTTTTTTTTTTTTTTTTTTTTTAATAAACAGGCAAAATAATAATGAATGAGACAAAGTTGAATAAGTAATCACTAAGTTTTTCAATAAATTTGCCTCAAAAGTTGCTTTTCAGTGTCAACAGTGCATTTAATCATCCACATAACTTGACAGTATTTTGGTTCTTTAAAGTAAAGCCACATAGTTTAGTTCTTTATGTTTCTAAATCAGATCTTTTTTGAAAAAACCATTCAGTAATGAATCAATCTTCTGATTCAAAAGTACTTGTTTTGTTTACTTATTTGCAACATTTTCAAATGCATATAAAATTAATAGATTCAGAAATTCCAGAACATGTTTGATTCCCGACATTGAACGTAGCAGAGGGTCGCATGGATTGGTTTTGCAGGCTGTATGTTGGGAACTACTGTTTTAGAGCATTAGAATTTCTCTCTTTCTGTATTCTATTGCCTGAGTAAATGTCTTTACTTTTTAAAAACTTCAACAAATTAAGATAAACTCTGATAAATTTAAACACAAAGTTCTTACGAGTGATGGAATCGAACTGTGATGCAATGGAATTGCTTTTTTTGAGTGAGCGTGGCAAAACCAAGAACGTGCAAGTTCACTACTAGAGAATATAAAACATAAGAAGTGTTGAAAATAACAGTAAATTCAAAATAAGAGATGTCCAAGCCAGTAAAATCACATCACAAAACAGGCAAGTGGCTGCGAAAGAAGTGGATGCAATGATTTTTCAAAATAACTCAGATTTGATTTTGGGATTGTTCAATTGTCCACTTTTAATAGCTTTTGTATGCTATATTGTTAAATCACTCAAGATTTCTAATGCTCTTTTAGTTACTGTTACTTTATCTCTGTCCAGGACATTTTTCCATGACTTAAAAAAAAAATTCCATGACTTGCAATGGAAATTTCAATTTTCCATGACTTTTCCAGGTCTGAAATTCCAGGGTTCATACCCTTTAGGCAGAAAAAAATTCAAGCACTTTTCAAGGTAAAAAATTTTGTTTTCAAGGCAATATCATAAATTTGTACTAAAAATATTGTATGCAGATTTCATTTACTACAAACACATAGAAATAAGGCAATAATACAAAAAAGTATAGGGAAGCAAAATTGCTTTTTCTACAACGAGAGACGCTTTGATGAAAGATCTACTGCGTTGAAAGTTTTTCTGAAAATGTTTGAAAAGTTTGGTCATAAAGAGAAGCAGATACCAAGAGGTTTAATTTTGAGGTTTTTCAAAGGTTGCAGCAGTCAGAGGTTTGTATATTTTCTAGAATCAGCAAATTAATACTTAAAAGCACTTATGAAAGGTTTTTTTTTTTTAACTTTTATGGGAAGAAACTAAAATACCCAAGTTAAATAGCATTGCCAGAGAGGAGTTTTTGAAGTCACTCCCCCCCCCCCCCCGGGGTTTCAACATTTATTTCCAATATCTATACAGTGGTTTATTACAATATAAGGGCGGTTAGGACAAAAACACTACCCAGAAAGTTATTTCAGTTTTCACTATTAAGTTCTAAAAATATTAGGTTTGCAAATCATTTATAAGTATGCAAATCAATTATTCGTATGTATTTATTAGCTGTTCAGACAATAAGGCATTTCAACTGTCCCCGAGTAAATTTAAAAATTAGGAAGTAAGAAAAGTTTATGAAAGTCCACAGTCCAGTCTCTACACCTCAAAATATACAAAAGCAGCTTAAGCAGTGATAAATACTCTGAATGCAAACTTGAGCCTATTCAGCTTTCATTGATTAACTTGCAATAGACAATAAATGTGCAAGTTCAGATTTATAGAGCCATATTTCGAAATTGAAAAGATTCACAAGAAGTTGACATATATTATGACAAAAGTAGTTTTATTTTAGTAGAATTTAAATTTAGAAAGGCAATAATATTCAGGTGATTTGTGAGTTCATAAAAAATTACCTGAAAGTTTCAAAGAGCAAAATGGGGCGAGGGGGGGGGGGAATAATTTTTAAAACTAAGACCCCCTATTACTTGAATATACATATGTACAACAACAACTTTTGCTATGCATACAATTCATAAAATAGTTTATTAAGTCAAAATATTTTGCATAGAAATACCATGCCCAGTGCCTGTTGATAACCAGCAACAGGCACTGGGCCTAGCTAGGCTTGTACTGGTCAATTTATTAGATCCAAATGAAGATGAATGACCCTCCTTAAGCTATCTAGCCCTTTGCTGATTAAAGCCTCTTTCGGTAAGCTCCAAGTACCCACAACCTTAATAAAGCAGTAATTTTGAACATTTGAGGAAAAGGGGAAAACTGGAGATATAGGGAGGTAAAAGCATAAAAACGAACACTACTGGATTTCAAGTGAATAATCATAACACAACCACCCCTGTTATACACCTTATTTATTTTAGCAGACATAAAAAAATGATGTACTTATAAATAAAATTATATAAATCAACTTTATATTTAAAATACAAACTTTAAGTTAATTTGTTAGGTGCTCAACTGCTGAAATTTAAATTTTTTTTTTAAAAATCTGCTATGACCAAAAATTAGGTAAAGATAATCATTCAAAATTGCAAAAATAAAT
Organism: Uloborus diversus; assembly: GCF_026930045.1. Taxonomy (NCBI): domain Eukaryota; kingdom Metazoa; phylum Arthropoda; class Arachnida; order Araneae; family Uloboridae; genus Uloborus; species Uloborus diversus. Next base: position 120,949,512 of record NC_072739.1, read on the forward strand.
TAGCAAATAATTAAACAAGACCAAGGTAATAAATTCTTTAACTCTTTAGTTATTAAAATAAAAAATAAAATAAGCTAATCTGATGTAGCAGTGTCAAAATAACTACTAATTGCCAAAAATATAAAAATATTTACAAAATGCAAAAGGATTGAAATCTCAAACAAGGGAAGCAAATTTTCGCAAATTAAGTTTAATGTTGTCATGTTTCCCATAAAATAAACTTATATTTTACTGAAATTAAACATAAAATATGCTAATCTACGGTAGCAAATATGAAAATAACATCCGATTAGTGAATATATTTAAATATTTGCAAGATGCAAAAAGATTGAAATTTCAAACACGAGAAGCAATTTTTCGCAAAGTCTGAGTTCGTTCGACGTGGCATGTTTCCCATGAAATAAATTTATTTGTTTTTTATTAAAATTAAACAAAAAATATACTAATCTAAGGTAGCATATGCGAAACTAACATTTGATTAGCCAAAATATTTAAATATTTGCAGGATGCAAAAAGATTGAAATTTCAAACACAAGAGCAATTTTCCGCGAAACCCGAGTAAGGTCAATGTTGTCATGGTTTCCAAATTAATTTCTTTGTTAATTAATGAAATTAAACAAAAAATAAACTAATCTAAGGTACCATATGTCAAAAAATATCTTTAGGTTGTAAAAAACATCAAAATATTTACAAGATGCAAAAGAATTGAAATCCCAAACACGGAAGCAATTTTTCGCGATGTTGCATACTGAACACATGTTCAGAAAATTGCACTGGTGAAATACTTTTTTAAAACTTCTAAGCACAATTCGTTGGTTTTTGGGAGAATTTAAGCACTAAGAAACTTTTTCAAGGTTTTAAAACTTTTTCAAGGTTTTCAAGCACTTGAAAATGAACTTTTTTTTTTCAAGCACTTTTCAAGGTTTTTCAAGGGCGTACGAACCCTGAATTCAATTTTTTTTCCATGACTTTCCAGGATTTCCATGACCCGTACGAACCCTGTTACTATCAGAAATGAGAGTATGCAAAGGACACTTAGTTCTCTTCAAGCGAAAATGATTGTTCTCTACTACAATTGGAGATTGGCAAAGTCAAAAACAATTTCAGGGCTGTATCTACATTGGCAAAAGTATCCATTTACCAAGTTTATGGATTTTTTAAAACTTTTCGGTGATTAAACTTTCTTTTCCGATGATTGAACTCATATGAATAAATTCATCAAGAAAAGATTCCTCCAAATCACAGGAGTAAGATTTTAAAAAGATTTCAAACAAGCAAGAAAATTTCTTTAATATGCCATCATCGGCTGACATCCTGAATTTTAGTTATGTAATCAAATTATCACAGATTACATAAAAACAGGAAACCTTGAAACTTTGCTTAGAGTTTAATATGACTTCTTCACGTTGTCCATCATAAAACTTCGGAGTTTTTTTCTGTCTTTTCGCGCTCTGTCTTTTGGCTCAAAAAAAAAAAAAAAAAAAAAAATGACAGAAATTTGGTGCCCCCTTTCCTTTGGTGTCCAGGGCCCGGGCCCCGAATGCCCTGCCGTAAATCAGTCCCTAACAGGATTGCAATGCCAGATATTCAATCAACAACTTCTTACAATTTGGCATACCCTTAATTGTAAAAACAAATTAGCAGCAAAAATACATTCAAGAAAGGGAAAGACGTACTCATAAATCTAATACAAATCTAATTCAAAATGTGATATTTGTTTCATTTAGTCAAATAAGAAATGCATATTGGCAACTCCATCATATTAATAAAATCATGAAATACCTTTGGTAACTGCTGGAAATTCTTGATTATAAAACCCACGATAAGGAGGGGAAGAAGGAGGCAAAATAGAAGTAGTAGGTGCATGTTCTTTTGTATAAGGATAATAAGAGTAGACATCACTTTGTCCAGGAAGAGTAGAACTTCCGAAACGACCCTTTAATTGGTTTTCTGAAAAGATTTAAGGAAATTAATTAGCAGCAAGGCATCAGGAAGAATTCTTAAATTGAAATTTAAAAAACATTATTTGACTTGAAAATGAAATCATTCAGTTAAATAAATTGCTTTTTTGACAGTTATGCACGAAGTTTACTTTTTTTTTTTTTTTAAATATTAGATGAGATGAGTACCTGGAAACATACTCTTACACAGTATATTGTTTAATTGTTTAATTCTATTGTATGTGGTAAAATATCTTAAAACTAAAACTGAACCTAAAGAAGAAATTCAAAGTAATAACTGATCATAAAAACTGATTCCACTTTTTAAACATTTGATGTTATTAATGTTATTTTATACCTTAAATTCTAACTTAGTGTTTAAATCTCAAATCTTGTGCAGATTTGTGAGAGTTGACCGCACTAATAGTCTTATGACAAAATACCTACACATAATATAAAATTCTAATTTTCCTTTTATAATGAAAAGATATAAGAAAGTGTAGTATGTAGCCAGCAGCATAGCAGTACACAGGTATTACTTTGCCTATAGCTTATATAAGTAAACAGAGGAAAATATCTGCCCAATATTGGGCAGAATACAAAGTAACTGAGCTCAATTAAACTAGCACAATTATTATGTGAATCACAGTTAAGAGGAAGTAACATTGATACAAATTCAAAATTAAATTAATAAATTTTAGTTAAAATATAGATTAAATGCATAACAATAAATTTGTTTGAGCTCTATTACAGAAAATTGAATACCATTTTGGTTAGATAATGCTATTACCTATAACATTTAAATCCCCGGAACCAAAAACTGGTATGATAGAAAAATTTGGCTTGATGGTTGGTTCTGAGATTCTAAGAGGTGGTAAGTTCGTTAGTTTTGTTACCAAATTCTCAACTACTGTTTCATAACCTCCTTCTTCTAATTTTGAAGAAGTTCGACGACATTTCTTCTTTGGTACTACTCCACCGCCTGCACCTCCCACTCCAACTCCCTCAGGCTTGCCTGGAGGTAGTTCTGTACTTTTCTTCTTTGGTCTTTTGCGCTTTATAGGTTTGGGTTTCTCTCCAGGTGGAGGAGTTGGTTCTTTTTCAAGCTGAGCACGTCTAATATCTATGAGAATATTATTATAATTATTAGAAATTTTCAAGTAAATACTTAAGAAACAGGAGTTTAAAAAAAAAAAAAAAAAAGATAAAAACGCATACATAAATAAGTTCAGAGCCAGATTTTTAAATGCATGTTACAAGCATATTTCTTTGGACTTACCTACAAGTGAAACTTTGAAAGCTAAATTGAAAAAAGAAGTCATGAATAAAAATAAAGATGATAAAATCAACATTAAAATTGAAGATTCAACAGATTTCAAATTCAACAGACAATAAATACATTACAAGTGGCTTTAAAACATATTTTTTAAATGTGCTGAAACTGTAAATTGATCTGACCCTGATATATACTAAAAATTGCAGAAAAAGATATACCTAAGTAAGATGGTTTTTTAGCTTTTAAATCACATGGCTTCTGTTTTGATTGCAAGTCCCCAATGTCAAAATGTACATCCAGTTTATCTAATTCAGACTCTTCCTCTTTCCGTATTTCCTAAAAATATAAATAAATAACGTCATGTTATTTTTATTTCATACTCATTGCAATTTGCAAGTCAAACAAATGAGCATTTTATGAGCATTTTTAATAAGCATAAATATTCATCTACTTATTTAGCTATCCAGTCATGACATAAAATTTTGAGAGGTGATACAGTTACCAAAACATACATTTTTCATACAGGAAGATATAAACAATAGACACAATAAAGCAGAACACAAAAACTAATATTAAATTAAAAATTAAAATAAAAAAAAAAAAACACCCCTGCGGGGGTGGGCATATTAGTATGAAGATCGGGGTGCCAGAACACACATAAAATTTAAATATTGTCGCCTCAGAGCAACAGTGAGACATCTAATCCCAGGCATAATATCCTACTGTTGCTTTGAGGCGACGATACATAATGTTTTCTAGATTAAACAGGGAAAACATGTAAAATGAAAGATAATCGTAACTACTGAGTTTTGCTAGTGATGGAAGTAGAACTAAGAGGGAAAATTGAAAATCCCTTGAATAGAGTTGCCATGAAAGTTAAAGCATGAAATTCCCTGACTTAACCATGCAATTTTACAAAAAAATCCAGTTTTGTTGATGCCAACATATATTTCACAATATTGATACATAACATACTTATCTTATTTTTGGATAAAAACATTTTTTGTCAAAAAGGTTTTGGAAAAATCACAGAGATTGGTTACTAAACTTTAACTGGCTCAGCTAAAGTGATCTAAAATTTACTTACATCCATTGTGTCTAAGTAATGCTTCAGACCTTTTTAAAACACTTTTGGACAAGAGGATTATGTTCCATAGATTTTTGCATTATGCAGCTTATTTTGTAAATAAACAGATTTAGCACTGAAGTTAAAGAATGAAATTCCCTAACGTTTCCAGAGATTTCAGTTTATTTCAATACAAATTCCAGGTTAATCAATGTCAACCTATATCATCAATTATTAATACACTGCAAACTGCATTATACATTTTAATAATTCCTAACTACTGCATTAATCTAGAAATGCTTGTGTAAAATCACCTATATTTGAGGACTAGAAATGAAAAATAACCTAGGTATAGAAAAAATTGAAAATCATTTTCTTCGGGAAAAAAGACCAAGCTAAACAAAGTAGAGAATGCTTAAAGCGGCAACTCTAGAAGTAAGTTTAAAAATTTATTGAAAGATCACAAAATTTGCAAGCACTAGATGTGTTTTTAATTTTTCAGTATTCTTTAAAAAAATGACTTTTTGGACTTGGTAGTTTTCCCAATTGAAGGTGTCTATAAATGTCACACTTTTTTTATTTAGTCACAAAGTGTCATACTCACCTTACACCCTCTCCTTGTCACATGTCACACTATATTACACAAACATATTGTTATAAAAATGTGTGATGTCAAACTTACTACCCAATCCCTCTGCCTTATCACAAAATGTCACAATTTCATGGACCTCCTCTTTCCTTCAAAGAATTTGTGGACGACCCCTAGCCTTTTTAGCCTTTAATTGTTATCAAATTTTTGGTTTATTTGGAGCAATCTCAAAATTTATTTACATTGAACTTTGTCTCAGAGACTTATTTTACAAATACAAACAAAGTAAAGCAATTTCCAGTTGACAAACATGCTACCAAAAAAAAAAAAAAAACTTACTAATAAACTACTATCAGATTTTCTGGGAGTTTCAGCAGATGGACAGTTCTGCAGCAATTGTTTCAAAAGGACATTCTGTTCCCCATGCTCATCAGTGGTAGTTTTCGTTAAGTTTTCTAATTCTTCATCAGATGAACCTAGAATTAAAAAAAATAATAAATACGTAAATTGTAGCACATCTTTATGGTTCTTTTTGCACAACAGAGCCTCGATATTTAATTTTCTGTAAGGATTACACATCTTCAGAAACAAGAAATTTGCAAATGATAGATGTTATAAAAGGACAACACTATTTAAAAAAAAAAAAATTACCAGCTGTACCAGCAGAGCGATGCATGTGCTAAGAATTTGAAAGAAGTCCCTTGAGTTGATAAAAATCTCATCCCTAAGTTAAAAAAATCCTTATGTTTGACTAAAATCAGGGCTGTATACAAAGATGGGAGTCTTAGGATTCAACCCCCCCCCCCCCTTGACAAGTTCGATTTGACATCTAAACATTCGTTTATGTTTAAAAATTTTCAAAAATTGTCACAAAACTCAAATGTCTTTTATATGTACTTTAATTGCATTAAACACTTTCATAATAGATAACCGGACGACTTGAACATTAGCACAAATAACCGAAAGCTCCGCATGAAAGTTTTTAAACCCTCTCCGAAATTATTTTCTGGTTACGGCCCTGACTAAAATGCACATATCTTTTAACCTAAGACCTAAGCATATTTCATGTAGCATTGGAATTCTCTATTAGCTGTCCCTCAAAGCCCCTTATCCCACATTTTAACCAGATTAAGCTGTGGGTCCCCTAGAAGTTTTGTAAATTTTACATTTAAAAATAAGTAAACACATAATTTACATTTAAAAATAAGAGCACCCCTGCATACACCAACTAATAAAAGCCCATAAATATGTCTGCAATAGCACAAAAGTTTAGATATAAATTGCTTCAAAATAATTTGATAACTAAAAATGCCTCCCTTCCAAGAAAATATGATTGCCTAGTCAAATATACAAAATACCTACTCCCAACAAGAATACATAAAACTACTAGCATACCCTGAGCTCATACCCATAAGCGAGGAAGGATAAAATGTGTAGCAATGAAAAAAGCTTCATCAAAATGGCACAGGTGAGTGGGGAGAGGGCCATTGGCAGTTTGATCATTGGATACAAACAGGCATAAGATAATGCAGTTGATTTGGTGATGATTCAATAATGACATGTTGGTAATTTGGATGTATGGAAAGCCTACAACAAAATATCATAACAGGTCATTTTTGCCTAAAGCTCCTAAAATATGTGGATAGAATGGGACTTATCAGCAAAGCATTGCTACTCCCCACACTTCTTCAACTCTTTGATGATTTCAATTTTAAAATATTCCTGTTCATGATCTCAGAAAAATTCTAGAGAATGATAGCAAGGATGGTCTGTGTTCAGAGTAAGTAATATACTTCCATACAATGTTGGTTAAGTTCGGCACTTGATACAAATTAGCTGCATCACTCTAATAGAGTGTGGGATGTTATTTGTTAAGTGGAGCATTTATTAGTCTTTGAATTAAGATAAAAATAAAATTTATATGCATCCAAATGTAAAAGGGTGAATTTAATGGAGACAAACATCTATCTTCAATATTTCAGCAAGTTTTTCAAAATGTCATATTTTCATTTGCAAACTTCTTCCATTCAGTTGTATTTATATAAGAATAGTTAACACTGCACAAGTTTTGTGTAATCTGTACAAATAAAAATCGGATTAATGAAAAGTGTCAACTAAAAAAAAATGGAGGTAATAATTATAACATACCATCATTTGGGTCAATCTTTTTAGACTGATTTAAAGAAGGAGATGAATTTGATGTAGTAGTTTTCTCTTCGGGCATCTGTGGACTTTTACTAACTGGAACATCTTCTATTTCTTGCTTTATATGTGTTAATATTTCATTTGCAATTAAGCTTACATCAGATTCATTTTCCAAATCCTTTTGATCTTCAGGTATTTTTTTCTAAAATAACAATAATGCTATTTAAAAAATAAAATTCAAAAAAGAGAAAAAACTGAAACACATAACTGAAGATTTTGAAACAACGCAACTGAATGCAATAAAAATTTAAGATTTTTATATATGAAGAAATTTAAAATCAAACGATCTAGTTTTAAAATATGCATTGAATGCAGAGTAATAAATATATGTGTCTAACTAATAAAGAAGAATTTCCCAGACTAAAATTGTTAGACTTATACTCAAAAAAAAAAAATGACGAAAAAGTTTTTTTTTTTGTTACAGTAGCAGTCAGTATTACAGGGTTTATACACTTGTCAGGGCCGTAGACAGAGTGGGGACCGTTAGGACAAATCCCCCCCCCCCCGAAATTCTAGGACACAAACTTTTTAGTCCTTCCCTTTTTTAGTTTTTCCTTCTCCACTCAAAAAAAAAAAATAAACAAAGAAAGAAAAGAAACAACCAAGACTCTGAATCCTCTAATCAAAACGTTTCTCCTTCACCTTGACCTTGTTACTTCTTTCTTTCAGTCAGATGCCTTCTCTGACTACCCCCCCCCCCCGCACAAAAAATGCGCAGTGGACAGGGGTCATTGTTTGAAATGGGGAATGTCGTAGACTGGCTCATCTTCCATTTTCTCTTTCAAAAGTAGAGGGGAATTGGGGTTCCCTCTGTCCTCTGATGGACCATCAAGTTTCGTGGTGGGTTGAATGTTTCATTGATTTCACCGCCTAAACACTCCCCAAAAATAGCTTTTTCGCATTTGGTATCATCACTTTGTGCGTTTGGTAAATGCTGACTCTTTACTCATTGTCAACATAGCTTTGCAAGCTATGTTTCATTTTTTTAGGATAACGCATATATAGTTGACTACTGATAAACTTCACGTTCATACATATTTAAAAGTATTTAATCAGGTATGTAGTTGATCTGTAGATATATTTTTGGGGAGTACTTCAAGTACATTTTTGGTGCAAGAATTATCAATACATTCGTTTAAAACAAGCATTTTAAATGCAACTATACTTTACAACTGAAAACAGGTACAAGAAATGCGACGAAAGAAGAGCAATTGACGGGGCTCACTTTATTAAGTGTATTTTGGGATATTCCCGTTTGTCCCGAAAAAGTAGTAGAAAAGTTTTCTAAAAGTTCTCGTTGCATGGTTTTATAATAAGTTAATAAAAAAAGTTATTTTAAACTAATTTTTTATTACTTTTAGTTTGATTTTGCAAAACCCAAATAAAAGCAACTTTGAACCCTATCCCCCCTCCCCTGGACTACTTGACTGCAGGGTTGGTAAAAAAAACGGTTTTTCTCAAAAAAAAAACAAAAAAAAAAAACGTTTTTTTTTTGTTTAAACCAGGTTTTTTTTGTTTAAACCGGGTTTTTTTGGTTTAAATACTATTTGTGAGAAAAACAATTAATTTTAGGAAGGTAATTAAGGTTCCATTTAATTAACAGTTATTCAATAGTCACATTATACCTAATTTCTTGATTAATTAAAGAGATAAGAACAATATCTTGTAACTAAATTAAATAATTAAAATAGCTTTCTGCTGGGAAATATTGATTGAAATGTTTGACTTGATTAACATATTAGTATGCATGTATATACAGACCCTTTATGATACGAAATACTTCAAGAAGTGGTTGTGATGCGGGTTAAGATAAAATATAATGAAGATCCAAGAAAAAAACTTTATAAAACCAACATAATATGAATAATTATCGAAAAAAGGTAAAAAGTTATATTTTTAAGCATAATCTTTTCAAAAGAACAATTTTCATATTTTTTCTTTCTGATCTTACATAACGCTGATTTTTATATACACAATGTCGCAAATATTGAAGGAAAGCAAAATGTACAACAGTACATGATTGAACAGTCAAAAAATCGATTGCTGTTGTACTGACAAAGTTTTAAAAAAAAGTGCTGCTCTATATTCGACTCCATTCTTATTTTGGAAAGACTTGGAAAAGATATCGACTATCGCTAAAACAAAGAACCAAATCAAAAATACAAAAATTGGTGTAACATGGCTTAAATTACAGCTTATTTACTGGCATATACATGTTGCATTCAGCATTGAAGTTTAAAAAACATTAAATGCAAACTCTTTAGAACAAATAAATGTTTAGCAAATTCTATTTCAAGAAATTTTTTTTGCCAAAAACATTATATCTTCTGCAACAGTGACTGAGTGGTGGAAAAGCCAGGAGAAAGAATTTGAAAAATGCAATGCAACCGTCTTTAAAAGTCTTCAACATTACTAAAACCAGCTTCAGAAAAGTGCAGTGCATATATTTTCTTCATTTATATATCATTCATCACTCAAAAATTGATTAGGCTCTGGAAAAGCTTCAAAACTTGCTTTTTGTTCAAAGTACTAAATAACAAAAAAATAATATTAATTTACAACATAAAAGTTGCTATGTATTTATGCATATGTTATTGTGGTGTAAAGTTGATTTTATGTAATTGTAAAAAGATGTATACACATATTTCTGAAATGAGTTGAATACATTACATATACAGGGTGTCCGAAAAGTCCTCAACACATAACAATGGTATTTTAGGTTAAATGTGTCAAGGACTTTTCGGACACCCTGTATATTTATTTATAAATGTAATTTTACAGCTTTTGTTTGTAACAGATTAAAAATATTTTGCTTTAAACCAAAAGAACCGTTGTTTTCTCCAACAGTCTTTAGAAAAAATTCATTTAGTAGAAAGCCTTGAACAAAGAGACTAGCTTTGAAGCTTTTTCCAATCCTAATTTGTTTCTTATTCAATATGTGTGGGGAAATCAATGTAAAATTGTAAAATGGATTTTTTTTGGTTTTTTTTTAAAAAAAAACTATTTTTTAAAAAAACAGCATGGTTTAAAAAAAAAAAAACAATTGGTTTAAACCATGGTTTAAACCAATGTGGTTTAAACCAAAAAACCCTGCTTGACTGGAACCACACTTGCCTCTGACCATGTCCCCCCCCCCCCCGAAAAAAATTTCTGGCTATGGCCTTGACACTTGTTTTTAAAAAAAATTCCTTTACTTTTCCAGGTTTTCCAAGTTGTTTTTAAAATAAATCCAGGTTACTCGCTTTATTGAAAATTAAGTTTAAATAACAACATTTTCGTTTACCACATACGGCAACTAAGAAAAAAAATGTTTTTCACAGGAATAGATGCATAATAGGTCAGAAAATACAATGTTCCCACAAAAATAGTTGCACATTATTTCTTCAGAGGCAGCAGAAGTTGAGTTGTTCTAGTAGCATTTTTTGTAATTTCTTGGTGTTTCTTTTGAAAACTTTTGAATTTTTTTAACTTTAAAGTGGTTTAAAACTTGTAAATGTATCCATTTGAATCACATTTGATATTATAAAGTCAAAATAAAACTCTATATTCATTATTTTTGTGTATTCCTGATATTTTTTCAAAATATCAACTTTTTATTAATTTTTTTTTTTTAAATTTTAGCATAAAAAGATATATATTATTTTGATAAACGCAATATTTTAAAATTTAAAAGTGATGAAAATGCCCCCTTGAAATTTTAAGGCAGTTAATTACAAGTTTTGTCACAAACAAAGAGAAACTTCTAGTAAATTAATGTATGGATACCTTAAAATCTTCATAACCATTTTGCAACCAAAATATCATATTCATGAAAATTAAATGAGAAAGTAAAACAGTAAGTTTAAAATTTTAAAATAAAAAAAAATATTGCAAAACTCAGCAACCATAATATGAATTTCTAGCTTTAATAATTTTACTCACTAATAATACTCATCAATTTTACTCATCAATAATAATTTTTTACTCACAACTAATTTAACTCATTGGCAAGAATCACTTGAATAGTGCTCATTCTCACTTTCCCCCTTGCGTTTAATCTTATTTTTACTGCCGTCATAATATAAGCATACAATTCAATAAAACAGTTTGTTCTATTTCCAGGGATATTTGTTAAAAATACGTCTTTTTCTATGAGTAATATACTTGCTAAAGGCATATTTTCCGCCATGTTCAGATGCGAATGCCACAGTGCAATAATAATGCGAGTAACACAATGATTTCAGAAGTCAAAAAGAGATAGACAAAATTTTTTAGCTACCATAATCTACATTTTATAACATAATTTTGACACTTGAAAAGATTTTTGCACTCAAATATTAATTGTCTGATTTAACAGACACTTGTTGTATAGACAAATTATAAAAAATATTTTCTTTACTTTCTCCCAATTACATTGTAAAAACGAAAATCACTAATGTTGCGGATCAAGTTGAATTGCCGAAGAATGAAGATGTATGAAGACGAAAAAAATATGTCATTTCTGATAAATTTAGTATTTCTGCAAGCAGAGTGCTAGCTATTAAGAAAATTTGGAAAACCGTAATAAAAGTACTGAAACTTACAGAAAACTTTCACTCAAAAACATGAAACGGCATTGAAGTTGTTTTTTTTTTAGAAACTATGCAGTGCTAAAAAAAGTAAGTGTTTCACATTTAATTTTTTAACAATCACCTTTCATTTAATCCGATGCTCGTTTTAACTAGAAATTGGGTTTCACACGAAAATTAGATTTAATTTTTAATAATGTTTTTGGAGATTTTTATGGTAAACTAAGATTGTTTCTATGTATCGAAATTTCAATATATCAATTTTTTCCGGCAATTTGCTACTTTGATATATGGAGGTCCGACTGTATATCATTTACCTTGACAATTCCAGGTTTTCCCGGAGTGTACGAACCCTGGTAGTAGCAATTAGGGAACTTTAAAATTTGATAGAAACTGATTCCATGCTATCTATAAAGCAGTTCTAAGTAACAAAAAATATATTCATGATGAAATTTATTAGTTCTGTGCAGAAAAAAAAAAGAATCAAATCCAGTAGGAAGGTTTAAAAGAAAGCATGCATTACCTCATTTAAAGGCGTAGGAATTCTTTCTTTAGAACTATTCTCAGCAGTAGTCTCATCACTGCAGACCTGTTCCACTTTTATTTTCTTACTTATATCAGATATCAATGCTTTTGATGAAACTACATCACTGCTCCTCTGAATATCTGCAGTATCCATTTTTGTCTCTTGTAACAACATTAACTTGTTATCAGACACTTTTGGTTGAACTTCATTTGTATTTAAACTGTAGGGCAGCTGTGAGAATGACAAAAGCATATAATCATTGCTTCACAAATGAATAAATAAATGAACAAGCGAAAAAGATAAGAGTAATAACAAGCATTTTTAAAGTCTAAATTGCAGCGAAATGTATCCAAAAAAATTTTCTTCATTAAAATAGTTTTAAAATGTAAATTAACATTAAACGGCATCAGCCTTGCTATCAAAGGGGGTAAGGAAAGCTCTATCAAAACAAATTTAAGCTTGCTTCAATCATTTACCTCTGATGGATTATCAGAATTGGAATCAGCAGTAGGTAAACACACAGTAGGCATTCCAGTTTGGCGTAGAGTGAATTTTAATGTATTGGATACAGAACTTGGCAAACTTTGTGATAGAATAGACTGAGGGACCTAAAAGGCAAAAATTATTAAGTAAAACAGTTAACAGAAAAGCTGATTAGATATGATAGACAATGCTCAACTTTTCACAACACAAGAAGTACACATCAGAAATTATGTCGTCAAAGAGTCAAAATGTGACAAAAGCCATGTCTAAACTTTATCCACTGTATAACATTTTAAAATTTATAGAATGAGACACAGACATTGATAAACACCAAGAGATATTAAAAACAATTAACGATAAACAAAAATGAAAGACTTTTTTGAATTAAAAACTCAAATTATTTTTAAATTATCAGATAGTACAAATATAAATTAAAGTTAAAACACTGTTCAAACCTTGAGGTCCTATAACAAGGCAGCAACAGAAAAAGAAATAAAAAAAAAGATAATTATATCTATTGATTCGAAGAAATTAAATAAGTTAAAACATATTTTTAAACACTAATTCATATAGTTTAACCAATGTAAACCTTGATCTTTATGCTTTGGTTTAGCGTTTATTTCTAATAATCATTATACATTAAACACGATTTCAAAATGTAAAACTGTATTTTTATAAACAAAAAATGAATTTAAAGAAACAAAAGGAAACAGATAAAGAAAAAAAAAACATTATTTATTTACTTTATTTATCTTACTTTATAACAATATACACATTTACTTACAGGAGGCTCAGCAATTGTAGGCTCAATGTCAGGCTTTGGTTCCTTTAGCAATAAGTTCTGTGTTTGATCTAAATAATGTGAAACAAGTATTACTATTTAGACAGATAATATTCTTAGAGCTGAGACAACTTTTTGAGAAACACAAGAGTGAAAATGAATAGAGAAAAGGGAGAAATTAGTGAAAGGCTTTGCACATTAAACAGGGCTAAATCATATTTTTTTTCCTCTTATAAAGGAAGCATGATAAAGGAAACATAATAACAGTGAACTCTCTCTAATCTGAACACTCATGGGACCCAACAAAAGTGTTAGAACTAAGGGGGTGTTTATTATGGAGGCAGACAGGATAATGCATGTATATACAGTGCTGGTAAAAAAAATTGCATCACCCTCGCATTTTCACAACAATGGGATTATGTGAGAAGTTTTGGTCGACTGATTAACGATGAATATATGGGAAATTCTGCAAAACTTATGAAATAAACATTTAACAGCAGGAATCTGATAATTATTTACGTAGATCGGGGCTGTTTCCTGGCCAAGGCAAACTGCTGACCCCATGCTTATTTTTCCATTTCTGAACCTGTGAGTGAGTTTAGAGAAAAAAAATTACTTAACCCCATGTCAATTTAAGTCTAATGGCAGGAGAAAGGTTTTTAAATTGTTACTTACCAGTTTTGCCCTATGGCACGGAGCAGAATCATCCTGGAAAATGACGTTTGGAACTGAAGTAAAACAATCCCGAAGGAGAGTAGGAAGCAATTTCTCCTCCAAAATTCCAATATACACCTGAGGTTTACTGTTCCTTGCACAAAGTGAAGCCCACCAACTCCTTGATCAGAAATACATCCCCAAATCATCTGGGATACGGGATGCTTGACTGTGTGTTGAATGCAGTCGGGATAATATTCCTCTCCTTTGTGGCGCGGGTGATGAAATTTTTTTACCACCACTGTATGTATTCCATTGCGTTAGTGGACTACATTCAGTGTTTTGCCCAGGGGACGGGGAGACTACCGTTAAAAACAGTAGAGTTAGCAAGTATGCAGAGCGGTCAGCTTATGTTAAGTCTATGGAGTTTCGCCAGTGCCATTAAAATGTGTTCAGAATATCTGGGTGTTCACATTAGAGTGTTCAGACAGAGGAAGTAGTCACTGTAGTCAAAAGGAGCTATAGCAATGATATTATAGACATGCATAGAGAAACAAGGGAGCACGCATAATATAAACATTTCAGTTAATAAATTTCTTGATTGTCTCAGAATTACTATTTCACATGAAGTCAAGTATTCAGTGGTAATAAAATATTTACCAATGAAAGCATAAAAAGAAGAAAAATACATAAATAAAATGCACAAAATGAAGTCATCAATAAATAATATTAAATTAATGTGACAGAAATGGTAAATAAAAAAATACAAAAAATAAAAAAAGATTAGTTAGACAGGGGGGATACAAGGGAAAGGTTATGGGGTTCATGATCCCCCCCCCCCTTTCCTGCCAAACCATTGATTATTTTAGCCATCCACATTGTGTTAAAATAGTTCAAGAACAAAATGATAAAAGTAATTTGATTGATAAAAGTAAATGATAAAAGTAATCTTTTCAATTTTGATGATTTAAATGATAAAAGTAATCTTTTCAATTTTGAATGTTTCATTGTGTGGAAAATGTTTGATATTTCACTCGGTTCAGGAATGAGATATATACATGTAACCTTAAGTTACTTGTCCCCAAATATATCAACTCCATACAAATTATTTTTCTGCAGGCTATGAAGTCACCATATGTGTGGAAAAGTAAGAGGGTATTTATTATGTTGTTGTATTTTAAAGATTAAAGAATTTAACCAACTTCTCTAAATAATTATCAAACAGGAGAGTAAATAGCAAACAATTATGCACATTTTACTTAAATACACTTAATTTTTCTAAAAAAAAATCAAATAAATAATATTGCAATCTGTACAAAAAATAAAATAACTTAATTATATCAAATAAATAAAAAGGAAAACGTTTAAATATTTCATGTTTAATCAAGAGTAATTCAAAACTAAGCAACTTACTCAAATCAGTTCCAACCGCTTTAGGTTGAAGATTGGTATCCTTAGGTAAATCTGCTACAGATGAGTTCATATCGTCAGTGAAGCTTTTAACAGCAGATTCCTCTGTCTTTTTCACATCTGACAAACCTTTTGAAAATATAGAGTTGTGAAAAGTTATTAACACAATTACGAATCATTTTCAAGTTATATACAGAATACAATACTAGTTTGGGTTCTACTTCATCATGGCATTGACTTTCATCATGCCCATAAACTGATAAAGTATACAGTCCCCCCTTCCCCCCCAAAAAAAGGGAAATTTAAATGAATCGACAGAATTTAGAGAAAGACTTCATGCAATCTTGGAGGTATCAAAAATTGAGTAAGGGTCAAGGAGGACATGAGTTAAAACATTCAAAACCTCTGCTTGAGAAAAAAAAAAAATTTTTTTGAATGCAAGTTTTGAAGGAAATTCAAACAATATTATTCCACCATCCTTAGAACTTTGCATGTTCTGTTGGTTTAAATATATTTGGTGCTTTTTGATGTAAATTGAAAAGTAATTTTTTACTAGAGGTACCAAAACAAAAATAGAATATTTTAGACTTAAAAAACTACCTTTCACAATATTGTATAAAACTTCATTTTGTTGCCTTATACAAAAAATGTCCCTCTGTCTCAATTATCTTTCTCATCACAAACAACTTCAAATACTTACTTTTATTTACTCATCTTTTAACACTTTAAAAACTTGATTCAAATTGTTCAAATCCTGCATTTTCATGTACCTTATTTCAGATTTGCATTTTTGAGAAAATCTTATTTACACATAGAAATTAATTCCAACTGTGGGAAAGAAAAGAAAAAGCATACTTTACCTGAACTCTTCAGTTTAGAGATCCCGTAATTTAATAAATAAGAAATTTAAAAAGATTAGTAAAATACAGATCAAAAGATGGGTTAGTTCTTAGAAAAACCAAAAGACACTCTAATATATTTTTTTTACTTCAGTTAAAATTAATTATAAAGATAACCATTAAGAGTTTTCTATTCAATAGGATTTATTAAAATACTCGGATAAATTATGAACAAATGCTTATGATACGAGGCATCACCTTATACTACATACCTTTGAGATTACTTTCTGTAAGAGTAGAAGCAGCAGCATTTCCTAGAGTAAATGGTGGCTGGTTAATAACTTTCTCAATTTGCTCTCTTTTTGGAAATCTTTCACCTGGTAAATTATCTCCCTGGAAGAAAAGTAAAGCAACAATGAAACTTAGAAGAAAATTTTCAATCAGCAACGGGCAAGGAGTGTAAAAAGATCAATGAATGGAGATTAAGATGAATCATATTGGAAAGTTTAAGGTATATGAATGAATTTCAACAGGAATTTTCAGATCAAATGCACTTTTTTGATGCAAAATCAGAATACATAATTTTCATGAATTTGTCATGTGTAAAATCATTGATACATTTCAACTCATTCTAAAATGTTCATGAGAATCTGAAAATTTACATAACTAAATAAAATAGAAGAAATTCAAAAGGAGTTTTTTTTTAAATCATCATAATGTACACTATCGAGTTAGTCTGACTGTATGACATAAAAGTTGTGTTTGATCAAGACAAAACAAGACAAAAAATAAATAAATAAATAAATAGTAATAATAATAATAATTTCTGATTTTTATCAGGTTTTCAAATGTAGATACCATTAAGAATAACAATTCTTATATCTAACATTTTCTTTGAAAAAAAAATGCAGTAGATACAATCCAAAAATCAGTGGACTGTTGATAGCAGTAGCAAAAAAAGAAGGGCTTGAAAAAAAAAAGGTGAAATTAAAGTCAAGACAATACAATTCTTGTCTAAAAAGATTTTTTTTTTTCAAAAAACAAAAGACACTAATACATTTAGTAACAGCATACTTGAAAACAAATATGGAAACTTACAAATCTTATATGTATAAAGATGTTTCAACCTGAGTTGATTAAAAGTTTAGTTGGTTTGTTGGTTCTTAGTTTTAATGGCAACAAGAGCCAAAATAGGTTATAGTTAGGATGCTGCAAACAATTTTCAATGTGTAAAAGAATGAAAAGGTACCGAACATGTAAAATAATTTGAACTATAAAGGACATAAAATTTCCAGAATTTTGAAAAATCGTTCAAATAAACAAATACACAAAGCTTTAAATTTTGAAGAAGTAGTAGAAAAAATAAACAGTAAAAAAAATTTTTGAAAAAAAAAAAAAAAAAACATTTAAAAAACAGAAACAAGGACACTCGAACCAGACACTAAATTAAAAACTAAGTCATACTCCTGAAAGAGGAGGAACCACTTGAGATGGAATAACTTATTCAAAGTAGTTTAAAAACATCTTTCTTCTCTAGTAATTTCTATAAAAATGGATGAAAATGATGAAAAAAAATTTAAAGCAAGTATGGTTGAAACTGGACAATCACGAAGGTAATGCAACACTGTCTGATTGACATCACATGTGCTGCCTATATTGGATCTAGTTCATAAGAAAAAAGATTTTTATGAGTAAATCTGGCGTGAAAATAGGAGGAAGGGCGATAAGTTGTTCTCTGCTGGTGATCTTCGATGATTTGAAACAGTTTGTCAAGGGCTAGATAGAGTGCAATTTGTTTTGTGTTCCTCCATTCAAGTTCTACTGCCATTTAATGTTAAGACAGTCGTTAATAGATTTTTTTTAGGTCATTGAAAGGAACTAGATCATCAACCTGGTTCAAAGTTTTGTGTATGTGGTTTTTACAAAAATGTTTGTATGGTGATCCAATTTCTGGCATTCTACTGTTTGAGAAGAAACTGTTTGTCAGAGAAAAAGGAAAAAAAAAAAAAAACCCAAAGAATTTTGAACACTGCAGTTCAGAAAACGATAAACAGGGAGGGAAAAAAATCATAAAATGCCAAAAATAAATGAATAGATAGATAAATAAAAGAAAAACATTAAAATAACTTAAAAGTCTAACTATTGCAAATTAATTTTGCTTATCCTAATTTTAAAAAATAACAAAAACCAGCATTGACATCAGATTTTTTTTTTTTTTTTAGAAATGCTTTTTTTCTAAGATTTACAATTTCTTTGTATATTTTACTGGAGAACTTAATATTTATTTACAATTTTCAAGCCACCGAAAAAATCTTAAGAATTGAAATTCCACAGTCTGTATCATACAAACTAAATATCATGCTACGAAACATGGATTTACAAGTATGATGAATAGAAAACACTCAAATAGTTACTTAAAACTAAAATATCACACCTGAACTTGAGATAATTTCACTT
This sequence comes from Uloborus diversus, assembly GCF_026930045.1. Lineage (NCBI taxonomy): Eukaryota > Metazoa > Arthropoda > Arachnida > Araneae > Uloboridae > Uloborus > Uloborus diversus. The sequence goes on from NC_072739.1 coordinate 120,968,285, forward strand.
GATTTAGCCAGGTCTTTCCTTCCATTTTGGCTACTTGAAAGTGCAGAGGTATCTGCTGTGAAAACAGAGGTGAATGCACATTAGTTTGATGGATGGATGATGATAGAGAAACAGGGGATTGCATAAGGGGAGAGGGTGAATGTTGAATCCTTACAGGATTCGGCGTGCCAGCAGGTGATGCAGGCATCATTGGCGATTGTGGTGCAGTGTGGCTCTGAAAATTTACAATAAAAGCTATTTAGATTCAGAGGACCAGAAAACAAACAATAATATACCAAATAAATATAATGCAAAAAATGCTACTTTATTAACAGTTTAATTTTTAAAAGGTATAGAAAATATCAAGCCCAATAAAATAAAGTTACTTGGGATTTAACTATCATTTGAAATGCATAAGTAAAGGGAAAAGAAAAGTTTACAGAGAAAACCACTTTTCAGTAAAAGGAATAAAGCAAAGTACAAAGAAATGAATTTGTTTTAGATAAAGTGTATGTTAGTATTTGAGTACTGCAGGATAAACTGTGCAAGCTGCCCTCTATGAATAATCTGCTTTATTCTTTGTTTATCACAAACTAGTTTTTAATGATAATTGAAATAGGGATCTTCATTAGCAAGGAATAGGGTGCAAATTGAAATGGTGAAATATTTTACTCTGTTCTTGGGCAGTTCTCAAAAGGTGGGAACAAAAAAGTTAACTTTGAGCAATTTCAAAAATTTTCACATTTGACATCAATTTTGCTTTTATTCTACGGCATGCATACCTAGAACACAATATATGAACATGAAAAGACAGCAGGTATTTGTAAAAATTGTTAATTAGCAAATCAAATCAGCAGTCTGTAGGTAACAGATTTTGGACATTGTTGTCCTGTAGGTAACGGATTTTGGACATCATCATAATGTAAGTTTCACCATTTTTGACAATTAATAATCTGATTTTTAACTTTTCCAATGAAAATTTTATTTACTACTTTTTGAATTTTGAAATTTACTAATAAAGAGGATATTAATGAAATACTTGAATGGCTATACATACTGCTCTTTACATTTAATAAAGCTTTGGAATGATTTTGAAGAAGTTGATGAAAGGTAAAAAAAAGCTTCGTGGAAATAACTATACAAGCTCGTAGCTTCTTTTATTAAATAACATTTGTATTTCTCTGGATAATTAACTTTCATTTCTGCAGATATTTTCCAAACTTAGAATGTACTTCTACCAGAACGTCACTTTTTATTCTACTTCTAGGAGACATAATCTCGTGTGAGCATTAAACTTTGCAATAAATTCTTTTGCAAATAGGTATTAAAAATCAACAATGACTTCAAAAAGCATATAAATATAACACAAATTCCATAAAAGAACTTAAATTGTTTAAAGCACTTTTTCAAAACATGTTATTAATTCAAAAGGCTTATTATCTCTCAAGTCTCAAGATAGAATGAAAATTACCAACTGATATTTGTTTACAAATCAACTGCAGACGATTTTTTTTAACTCTAAAAAATTAAAAATAAAAAAATTGCTAGCGCAGGTGATAAAGTCGCCAAAACTGGTGCAGCTGACGATAAACTACATTTGTCAAACTGGAATTCCCCTCTGGTAACCTTTAGCTTATCGTATACTGTGTTGTTGCCAATGGAGGTTTGCTTGGCGATTTTAGCACAAAATGGCTTTTGTTACGAACATAACCAGCCATGTTTCTACTGTAATTTATGTATTGTTCAATGTGTAACGTATTAATTATGCAAAATACCAATGGATTAAAGAAGATAACATTATAATAACCTTTTTTATTGAGGTTAGAAGACAGTGGATCATCAAAAATTATAAATAAACGGACAGAATTATCGGCGTCAAGATCGTAACGCCATTTGGACATCTCACATGTATGTTTAAGAAAAATCATTTTTCTCCTAAGATACTGCATAAAAGCTTATGAAAACACTTTTAAACAATTAAAAATTGATTCTGAGGATCGATAAATACCTTTAAAATGAAAACATCATATACATAGTTCTCAAATAATAGCATTGTAAAGATCGTAACTTTTGGAAATACATCAAATTTCAAACTTACGTTTTTTTAAAATCGTTTACAAAGTAAATAATCTATCTTTACTTTTGTTATTTGTGTAAAATATTAACAAAAAGTTATATTCAGTGTAAGATTCATACCTTTAATTTTTTTTTTGAAACGTATGGAAATAATTTAAAAAAAAAAATTTTTAATGGTACATTTGCTCAGTTAACATTTCGGTACGTCCAAAATTGTGCCTTTTAGCAAAGAAAATATTTTTTTAAGGGCATTTGAAGACCATTTTTTCCATAATTTATGTCAATTCTTGTCTCTATACAGTATTATAGTTTAACTCAATAATTTTTGAGTTAATTAAAATGAAAGTTATTTGGTGTTGAAGATTCGAAGTTGAGGTCTGTGTTTTCCCCCACCTTTTGAGAACTGCCCTCTTAAAGCCGCCTATCTGGTAATGTTTTAACTATACAGCAACATCCAGATTCCGAGCTAAAACAAAGAAGTTTTTTCTTAAAACGAAAAATGATGAGTCAACATTTCACAAACACTAGAAATTTGAAGAAAAAAAAAGGGAAAAATAGTCATTTTTCCAAAAAAAAAATACACCTAGAATTCCCTTACGTCTGGCCATTTTTGACAAACATAGCAAAAACATATCTTATCATACTTGTATAAAAATTGTGTTTTGTTCAAAAATCAGATGGAAGTAGAAATTCGCATTGAATTAAAGGGCTGTGACACATTCATTAGTTCTTTTTTTGCCAAACACTAACTTTAATGTTTCAAACAAAATGCTTAGTTTATGCCGAACTTGAACCCCAAAGCGACTTGCTGTGATATCAGTCGAAAGCTAGTGGAGTGGACTAATGTTTGGTACCCATTGCAGCTAGAATGATTACTTATGAAACTACCATTTACCAGGATTTGTTGATTTATTAAATCAGCTTGATTAAAACGATGATTTAAATCAAATGATTTTTTAAAAAATCATGGTTTTAAATAAAATGATTTTTTTTTTCACAAAATCATTAATTAAAATCAGTTGATTTTATTTTCGTACATTAATTTTGCTTTTTTAGAATGTGTTGCACTAAATTTAACTGTACTGCATTCTTCACTTCAACTGGTAAAACTACATAGATCCTTCTTTCTGTGTGTGTAACAGATTTTCAGACTCTTGTAATATTGCTTTTACTCCAAAATCACAGTGCAGAACAAAATAAAAATTTGCCATTGTTCTTAAACACCATGACTAGCATAGTTAAGAAAAGTACTTGTTCAACATATTATTTTACACTAAAAACATATATGATGATGAAACCTTGTACTTAAGCAAAGCATAAAACAAAATCACATCTTATCTAAATATTATAAACCTATTTATAACTATTAAAAATTTATTGAATATTTAGAAAACTTATCCTTAATTTTAAGAGTAAGCTGAATGGATTCATTAGTTCAGATTGCTTTATAAACAAATTTTAACAATTGCCTTCTTCACCTCAATTGAATCCATTTCAGAACTTTTGTAGACTCTAAGCTGATAAACATATAAAACTGCCAAATTTTAAGAATTATTTTTTTCTAAAAAGTATAAAGTTATAATTCTAAGAAATAGTGGTACCATTGTTTCCTAAACTTATAATTGAAGGATTGGTGGTTGTAGCTGGGGAGAGGGATGACAGCAGCTAGAGTTGAAGCCTAGTGATTGCTAATCATAATTTGTACTCAAGAATTTCTCATTGTCATTTTAAAACTTCTATTATTATGTGTGACAAATTTTCTTTATATAAAAATCGAAAATTCTGCTTGAAAATTCAAAAAAAGAGACATGAAAAAATGTCAAAAGTAGTTTGTATTCTCGTTATTATTATTGTTGTAAGTATTTTAAACGTTAAATTTAATTTAAACCATGCATTTGCATTAAAACTCTCTGGCCCACTTATACCTATTATTAAAAAATAGCTACTGCCATGAATAGTTAAAAAGTTGCTATTTCACGTATTGTAAGAAATATATTATTTTTATAGATAAAAGTAATTAATATCTACAAATTTTTGAAGATTCGCTGAAAAAATTAACAATTTTTATGAGAAAAGTGTCATTTTAAAGGATTTTGTATTCTCTTTCTAAACACGCACCTATTTTGTGTGTAGGATTTCCAGAAATTTCAAAAATTGATTTTTTTCTCAGAAATTTGTTTTTTTGGTTCATTTTCCTTCTATCTAAAGTAACTTGGTTATTGTTATGGATTGGACAAGATAATGATGGGTGGTTCTATTCTTCACTTGGGCTCTTCTATCATCCCCTTTCTTTTGGCAGATTCTACTTGTATTTATATTTCAATAAAATTATCAGGTCAGTTTCAAAGCCATAAAATGGTATTGTGCAAATGGATCAACAAACTTTATTTTTTACACCTTTTTTTGCGGTGTAGCATCTATCTTTCAACCATTTTATTTCTTGTGCAGAGATTTTTTGTATTTTAAAATAATTTTAATTAGACTACAATCAGAATGATTCCAGATCTATAAAATCAGCGCTTTACTTTAAAACGTTGCCTTTTAACATAGATTTTTTCAAGCATGGCTTTTATCTTTAAACTTTGTAGAGATTGACTATTTTATTTTAAGCTTAAAGAAAAATTCCACATCCTAAATTTTGGCATTAAATTCAATCTTAGCTAAAATTGTATTCAAGGCTTTTTTTTTCCTTTTGAGGAGGGGGATAGCTTCTTTAACATTGCTCCAGATTCAGTTTATGATACCAGGCTTAAAAGTCTTATATGTATAGCCTGGAGCAAAGGAGAGTCCGGTTGACATAATTTAGATGGCTAAATATATAAAAATGAAACATGTTAAAGGGTTAAATTTTTGCATTATTAAAAATTTCTACATCAGAAGAGTTAGACACTTGGAACAGCTATCCAAAGAGGTTGCAATGAGCAAGGGCATAGATAGCTTTAAGAGGGTTATTGATCTTTATTGGAGACTAATAAATTGACTAAGGCCAACCTTGCTGACCCCAGAGCCTACTGATTGACGTCACATTTGACTTATTTTTCCATGGAAGAATTTGTACTTCAACAACAAAAGATAATACTGCATAATACTTATTCTACAATTATAATATTGTCACAAACAAAAATAATTTAATGTCTAGTAGAATGAAGAAACACAGATCAAACCCAAAAAGAGTTAACCAACATAAATTACAAGAATGTTTTGAATTTAATTTAAGTATATTTGTAATATACCCTTCTAATTATTGTTTAAAATTAATTATAAAAGCTTTTAATATGATTACTGCAATTTTAATAAGACTAACACTCAAATATTTAATTTTTTTCTTCAGAAACATATTTTGAATAAGAATACTAAATTGAATTGGTACTTACAAACTGAAGTGGAGACTGAGAATTTTGAGGGGATGATTGCACTGAACTAATAGATGGATGAAGAGGACTCCTGGGTACTTGTTGTGGTGACGGCTGCTGCTGCTGTTGTTGCTGCTGCTGTCTTTTTTGTTGTTTCAGGCGGTAATCCTGAATTGCAACAGTATTTTGCCTTATCTGCTTACGAGCCTGCATCAAATCAGAATTTAAAATATGTAACAGACAGCATTAACGATTTCATATAACTAAACATCAATAAATGAAAAATGCACTCATATCAATTACAGAAGCAGCAATTTAATGAAGATCCATTAAACATTCAAATTGCTCAAAGATATTTAGAAAAATTCTTCTCTTGAAGTCATATTACAAATTCAATACAAAAGAAGATTTTGAAGGGATTTCTGCTTTCTATTATTTCTAGATGTTGAAAATTTGTGGCCGAAAATACTTCCTACCATAAACTCAAGTCTAGTTAACCAATTAAGAAATTAGTCATTGAATCCCTCAAAGCACCATAATAATTACAATGTTATAACCAAATGACCCAATAACTAAGGTTTAGTTAGAAGTATATGAGTCTTAGCCTGGAACAAAGGAGAGTCAGGGAGGACATAAATCAGTTGATGAAATTTATCAAAATGAAAAATGTTAATGGGAAACATTTTTGCGTGGAAAGCAGGACGAAGCTATTCAAATCTCAGGTGAACCTAGAAATAAGGAAAAAGTTTCAATTTAGTAGGGTTGAGAGCACTTGGTTCAGCTTACCAGAATAGGCAGTAATAAGTAAGGGGGTAGGTACAAAGCTTTAAGTGGGCTATTGATTTTCATTGAGGATTAATAACGTGACTAGGAACATACTAGATTGGCCTAGAGTTTCTTGCTGGTTGTCACATTTGGGGACTATTTTATCAAAAGGAAACATATCCATTTTCCAAAAATGTCCAGGAAGTGAAAAAAACGAATTAGGATAACAGCAAAACAGTTTTATCACCTTCCTGGGTACAGGGTGAGCACAAAAGCACTAAGTAAGAAATGTTTGCATAAAAAAAATAGGAGATATCGCCATCTTAATTTTGGATATGTGCCCTTTTGAATGAAAACCTGAATGTTGATAATTCTAATTTCACGAAAACCCTAATGTTTAACCTTCTCATATTCTCTTATCGTACTTGCACCTAAAACTAGTGGAATAAAATTTGGGGATTGTGGACCCGCCCTCTCCCTCCCCCATGTTTTTTTGAATCTAAAGTCTTCATACTACAGATTTGTTCACGATATGTCACGTTTTGTTCAAAATAAACAATGTAGAGGACGGATTGGTCACCTTTTAATCAAAAAGTCAAACTTTACCCTTAAATGAAATAAGGTTTTCCATATTTGGACTTCTTGAGAGTAGGTGATTTGATTAAGGCCATCTGAAAGATTCACAAAATGATGCAAAATGAGTTTTTCTAAAAAGTGGATATGTTCCCTTTTGATAAATTACTCCTCATTTGTATTTCAAACACCAAAAGATACCTGTCTCCAAAAGCTTTCCACATTTTAGAGTAGAGCCTTAAGATTACTTCATAGAGCAGTAGCCTGCTCTATAAGGTAATCCTTGAAGAAACTCTGGCAGCTTCTTTAAATGCCAGAGATTCAGCTTAGAACCTCCATATGATGACTTGAACATTTCAGATTTTACTGAAACTTTGTAATAATAATGACGACGAAGACTCGAAAATATCTCCAACTGTCCAATATGGAAGAAGGTCAAAGGTTACAGAAACAATAAAACGATTTTACATAGTTTTAGTTGGCTGATTCACCAGTTTTATTGGGATTATTATTAAAAGATTCACAAGCAAGTTTTACTTTGTGAAAATAAAAAATAATAGAGCTGGAAATAAGAATCAATATCATTTAGGAAAGTTAAAAATAATGGCAAAAATGATACACTTGTTTATATTACTAAGGTCTGGACGAACATTACACTTGCATCCATTCACAATACAGTGGCATATACATGTTTACTGAATACAATAAATAATAATAACGTAAAGGATATAGATACACTTAAAAACCCACCCAAACAAAAATAGTGATTTGAACTGAAAACAGTTACAGATTCATGCAAATGGGTAAATTTTGATACATATGAAAATGTACAAACCAGATCTAGTTGCTTTTGTAAACCAGCCTGTTCCTGAGAAACTCTGGCTAATTCAAGAGCATCATTACCAGCAAGATCAGCACCATTCTTTTGTAACTGTCGCTTCTTTGCATTTAGAGCTTTCTTGACTTTTCTCAACTTTATTACTTCAGTTTCTAAACCCTTTTGCTGCGTGGTTAATATAGTTTGCTGCTGCAAAAGATTTTTTTCATAAGTGATCATTTTCAATTTTTCAGGGTCCATGTGAGGATCAACAGGAGGGCTTGAAGGAGTAGCCACAAAGCTTTGACTGAAAGCTCTAGCACTAATGCTGCCTGTAAGAAAATAAATAAATAAATAAATAAAAAACACAATACATAGAGCAATGGTTCTCAACAGGTGTTACGCGTTGGGGTAAGCCAAATCTGCAAGAGGTATATAGTTAACTACCAACAGGATGTCAACAATTTGAATCAAATGATATATTTTTTAAATCTGATTTAAAATTATTATTTTAGTCTTAAATCTTAGAACTCTTCCTGAAAATTCTAAATTTCCCTAGTTCCGCCTTTTACAACCTTCCTTCTGGACACTGATTTTGTCCCCTGAAGTTCATCCACACAAACCAATTTTATCTATTTAAATTCTATCTTCTTAGTGATCCCAAAGATTGAAATTTTTAGTCAGTGGCCAGTGGGCACTATTGGTAGTCACCACTTTTTTTTTATTAGCAGCCACTATATACAGGACTTTAAAAAAAAAAATAAAATTTAAAAAATTCAATGGTGAAAAGGATCTTTAAAATTAATATTGATTAAATTCAGGGGGTGAACTTATCAGCCACTAAAACCTGTTCACATTCAATGTACCTCACAAGCTGTAGCAGGCCCAAAATCATTTGTGTGAGCCATCACAGGCACAAAACAATACTTAACAAAATTCCTTTTTATTTAATTAAAATTTTTATCAGACAGTATAGATTTTTCATTCTTTGCTAGGCACTGACAAAGGAAAGGATTGTTTCAGAAACCAGTACACTATTTTCAATGCTTTTCATTTGCTCTAATTTAAAATGCTTTCTCTTTTACTACAAAAAATCTTATTGTATAATATTGAATTTTTTATCATACAAATTAATGTATAATTAGTAAAACCAATTATGTTCATGTATTTTAAACAAACTTTTGAATATTTTTATTTTTTTAGCTTGTGTTATTAATAACTATAAATCAATGGTAATCTTTTTTTTAATAGCAATATTAAAGACAGAAGAAAGGTAAAGAGTTTTTTTACATTACAATTATAAAACTAAACAAGGGAGATAGTTAATCAGAAACAGGAAATTACCTGATAATGCTTGAGCTTTCTGCACAACTGCTGATCCTGGAATCCCACTCAAAGTATTTAGTACAGCTGGAGCAGGCGGTTTCGTCTTTAGACTTTGCATAATTTGCAACTGTCGAGGAGATGTTAGTGACACATTAGGATCTTGATTTTGCCACAATAATGAATAAGGTGGAGGTCCAAAATTGTGTGAAACAGGAGAAGAAGGTACACCAACAGATGGTGAGACAGCACCTTGTAGTGGCTCATGAGTTCCAAGTAATGAGCCAGGTCCACCAATGCTATCATCAGGTGGACCAGAAAATACATCATCTTTCAGTCTTTCAAAATCAATATCACTCAAAAGAGCATCGCCATGAGGAGATATTAACCCTTCTTGAGTTTGTCTACGCTGTTCTCGCTTTTCTTGTTCCACTAAATCTTCCAGTAAAAGTGGCTGTTCTTGCAACAGAAGTGGTTTATTGGATGGAACAGATGATGACATTGCACTTTGCTGCTGCAATGGTAAGTCTTGACGGATATTCATATGTAGAGGAAATAAACTTTTAGCTTGAGCGAGCGATTGGGATTGAGGATTAGCAGCAACCAAAGTTTGTTTCAAAGCAGTTACCATACGATAGGATGGTGGAGGAACAATTTGATCGGGTGCTGGAATTGTTGCTTGAAATTGTTTTTCTGGTATTGTTCTAGGTGCTGCTAAATTTGAAGATTCTGTACTAAACGGAAGATGTGGTTTTTGTTCACAAGTTTCCGAAATGGATTTCTCTAATTTTATATCAATAGCAGAAGGATACGTTTGAGAAGATAAACTGCAACTAGAAGAAAAGGATTGCTTGGGCTCTTCTTTGATATTGCTTGCTATTTGTTCCACAGTGGGAGTACTGATGCAAGAATCAAGTCCTTTAGGTTTAAATGAATTTTCATAGCTTACATTTGTAGATATGTCTTTCTTCTCATAATTTAAAAAGCCTTCATGTAAGTGTGATGTTTTTGGTTGAACAGAATTATCACACTTTTCACTTCTGATATTCAAATCTTTTTTGTCTTCAGGTAATTCCTCTGGCATGAGATCTTTCTCTTGAGTAGCTTCTTGTTCCTTAATAACTTCATCTTCTAAATCTTCATTTTTATCATCTAAATCTAAATGCTCATCCAGAATATTACTTTTCTCTCCTTCACCAACAAGACTTTTATCTAATTCTGGATCAGCATATTCCAGGATGTTGAAGTCATTACCCAGAACTGTAAAAAAAGAAAAATGATATATCTTCAATAAAAGCAAAATCATTTTTATTGAATATCTATTGGTGATTAAATTTTGAGTTTTAATATTGTGAATCGGTTTTAAAGGTTTTATTATTATGATACTACAAAACATGCATGCAACCTATAACTTCTTAATATTTTGATTACAATATAACTACAATCAAAGCTCTACTGTTGATTATTGTACATTTTGTCCCTTAATATCAAAGATAAAATTTAAATAATGTATACAAATGTTTTCAAATCAGAGGAAAACAACTAGCACTTATGTAATAAAAATTTGCACACAATGAAAATTTTCAATTTTGCCTCTCCTAATTGCTACTTTTGCAAAGCACAGATTTTCAACTTGGACTTTAATTGAAACTAGCTGCATCGCACAGCTTTGCACGGTCTACCTTGAAAATAAAAGTTATGTCAATGTCAAGTGACGCGAGTTCAACAATCAGGCTTGAACAAAAAAATAAGTAAAATTTTGCGGTAGATTGCGGAAAAAAACCAAAACGGAAACATTTTAAATTTTCCGATTTCAGGAAAAGCCTCAAAACAAAAGTCAAAATTTTATTTATTCATATTGAAGGAAAAAATGGCAACAGATATTTTTTCTCAATGATTTTCTTCACGCTACAAATTTTAGTAAAAGCATTGTTACATAAGTTGAGATGAAGCACTGAATAATAATTTGAATGGAGAAAAGCCTTCAAAAAATAAGGATTTTATGTTGAAATCTAAGAGTTATAATTAATAGTTTTTAATTGATATCTCTGCTAATTATTATCCAAGGATTATGTTAAATCGCCAAACATAAAGACGGGAAAATTAGGAATCTATTGATACCAGGGTTGGCTTTCTGCCGGCAAAAACTAGTTTTTGCCGTGCCAGTGGCAGAAATTGGTTATAACCGGTTAAAACTGGCAGAAACTGGCAAAAACTTAAAATCGTCTTAAAAAACTAAAGTAATTACTAAATGATATTTGTTTAAACTAAAAAATTAAACTTCATTTCATCACTGTAAAAAATAAAATGTTATGCTAGTACCCTTGATTTAGTTCAGAAAGGGAACTTTTCAATGCAGATGCTCGTAATATTTGGATTAATCTAACAAGGATGAAAATCATATGGGTTCTTAGGATAAAGGAGTGATATACAGAACTAAACTGGCATTACTGTTTGTAATTTGCTCGTAAATAAGCTACATCTAAGTTGCTTGTGATTAAAATTATCATGTGCTTTAAGAAGAAAGTCAAATTTTACTTCCCAATATTAATCTAGATTTTGTACTTAATATCACAGCTTTGCAAAACAAATTGGCCCCACTTCTCGAAACTTATTTTTCCAGACGAATTTTTACCACTACCCTAGTTACTACATGATGGACCAGTTTAAAAATATATACAATTTGAAAGTTTCATGAATATTGCTTGTTCCTTGATGCATTGCCTGCTAGCTCTTCTGTTGCAAGAATATTCTAAAATTTCTCATTTGTGCATATTAAATTGAGAAACTATTTAGATTTTTGGGACCACCTTTTCCAAGAAGCAACTGCAGGGTCCAAACAATGTAATATTTGATTCTGAATTGTGATAATATTGTAAATTAAACTGTGCTTTGGTTAACAATTAATTATTTTTTCCATGCATTTTCTACGGTCTGCCAATAGTTTTTGTCATTTTGAGAGTTTTTGCCAGTTTCTGCCGAAAATGTGGCAGAAAGTGGTTTTTGCCATGTCGGTTTTAACCGGTTTCTACCAGTGGTTTTTACTGCTCCGGCAGAAACTTGCCAGCCCTGATTGATACCTGACTCGATGGTTCATTGGCGTTTGGGAGAAGTAACTTGGACATACATAGATAGATACATAGTCAGTTTTTAATTATATAAGATAATCAATTTCAATAACAGCTACCAAGACCTCTAAATAATAAATGCTGATAGCGAATTTCATTTTGAGAAATTTGATTTATTATGTATTTCTGATTCCTGCATTTGTGAAAGTAATTCTTTGTGACTCATAATGATAACAGAATGAATAAATTTTAATAACTTTTTTTTACCTTACACTTCAAACTGTTACTAATTATGCAATGAAGGAAGAATTTAGACATACTGTACAATACATGAATATTTAATGAAGAAATTTTCAACTTTTTTTTTTAAATATCTATGAAAGAAAAAGTTTTTTTTTTAATATCACAAGTCATGCAACACTGCATGGAAACCTAAAAATATGTTATACTTGTAAATCAATTTTATTTTGGTGTTGTATATTTCAAAGTAGAACTTGCACAAAGAGCAACACCACAAGGTTTACAATAAATGCGAGTTTTTACTAAAGTATCTCTCGTTTCAGCTCTGATTCAATCTTTTCAAATACAAACTTCTGTGTAGTGAGTTGATACCATCAGCATACTTTTTGTTTTTTAGAACTAAAAGGCTTGAAGATGATGCCCAAAAAACTGTAAATGTACATAGTTCAACTTTTATAGCCCGGAGTGCTAAATTTTGACACAGAGAAAATCTCCAGCTCAGTTCACTTGACTGACAAAGGCAAGTTGAGTAATATTTAAGCTTACTCCTCAAAGTGTTAATTAGGGAAGATTTAAGTAACTCCATATTATTTTTTCCTCTCATCGAAAGCAGTGTTGGATACTGGAAACAAGTGCAGGGTAATGGGGGGTCATGACCCCCAAAACCGCCTACAATATTATCCGTCCACATTGTGTTCAAAGAATTTATGAATAAAATGTAAACAATTTCAGTAATATTTGAAATTTATTATTTATTTTTTAAAATGAATATTTGAAATATTACTTCCTTTCATTGCTTATGCAATTATTAGTAACGTTTATGTTCGACTAAGTGCCTTGTTGGCTGATTTGATGCTTTTTATTGGCCCCCAAGCAGTTTCAGAAACTCTTCATACACAAAATCGTAGGTTCATTATTGCGGGAGGGGGGGGGTCATTTTTCTCTGTGACCCCTCGCCCCTAAAATGATAGTCTGTATCTACCCCTGATCGAAGGTGAGCTTGATTAACATTAATTCAATCCTAAAGTTTATATTTATATGCAAGTAAAAATAATTCTAAGTTATTTTCTGTTAATTTTGATATTTTCTATTTTTATCATAATTAAAAACCCATTCATTTTTTAGGTTTACATATCTTTTACAAAAAAGCATACAATATAGTACAGTGCTGGCAAAAAAAATCTTTACAATTAGTTAGCAATTTAAAACTTACATGCAAACTTCTTGTCATGATTTTATTTGGCATGCTCCCTATTTATTTGGCTGAATACCGAATATTCGGCCAGATTGTGACCAAATATTTGGTATTCGGGAAATTCACAAGGGAGCATGCCATGTAAAATCATGACAAAAAAGGAATGTAAAATTTAAATTTGCCAACCAAATGTAAAGATTTTTTTTTTTTTTTTGCCAGCACTGTACAATTAAAAAAGAACTTATTTTTATATTTTTGTGAAAGTGTCTCTTATACCCACGGAGATATAAGCATTTCATTCAAAAATGCAAATTTTATTTTAAGGTTTGTGGTTCATAGCACGCAGAGTTTTACGTCAACAGTTACTAAACTTTCAGAATATTTGACAGCATACAAGAAAAACATAGTAATAAAATTTGAAATTAAAATATTGAAAATTTGTTGAAATATGAACATTTAAAGCAATTGAATTTTTACTGCGCGTGCATGAAAGTTATTGATTTATAATTTCCATAATCCAAAGCCCAGATAGATCCTATACCTTGTGATAAAATTCCAGTTCAATATCTTAAAAATTCAAAAAGTTATCAGCGATCTAATGAGCCGAATTTCAATAATTCTTGGACAGGCAACAAATCATAAGGGATCGTTCGCAAACTTGCCTGCCGTCATTCAGTGTGATTCATGATAAAGACCATATCATTTGCAAATGATCCCTAACAAGCAAAGAATTATTGAAATTTGGCTCGTTAGATCGCTGATAACTTTTTGAATTTTAAAGATATAGAGCTGGAATTTTACCAAGAGGTGTATTATTTATCCGGGCTTTGAATTATGAAGGTTATAAATTGCTATCTTTTGAGCATGTGCAATGAAAAATTAATTGCTTCAAACGTTCATATTTCATCAAATTTTCAATATTTTAACTTCAAATTTTGATTTTATGTTTCTTTTGTGTGCTGTCAATTATTCTGAAAGTTTAGTAACATTTGACGAAAAACTCCGCGTATTATGAGCCAAAAACCTTTTTTAAAAAAAGTATTTTTGAAAGAAATGTTTATATTTCCGTGGGTATAACAGATGCTTTCACAAAAATATTTTAAAAAATTCTACATAGCTTGTACAGTGCTGGTAAAAAAAACCTTTACATTTGGTTGACAATATAAAACTTCCCATAACTTTTTCCTGTCCACAGTCTGGCCGATTATTCGGTATTCGGCCAAATCACTAGGGAGCATGCCAAGTAAAATCATAAAAAGAAGTTTGCATGTAAAGTTTTAAATTGCCAACCAAATGTAAAGATTTTTTTTGCCGGCACTGTAGAATAACCAAATGAACAAAAAAATTTTTACCTAATAATTCATCATCATCAAGTTCAAGTTCTCCAACATCGGCAGTCAATACATCGAGGTTACAACTTGCAGCAATAGCATCATGGTCTTCCTGTTGTGTTTCCAGATCATCAATCAAATCGCTTGCCGTTGTTTTCCTTTTATTACTGTCAGGAGTTATATTTTCTTTTGGAGTCTGTTCATTTGTTTCCACTGGTAGAGAAACATTTTCAATACTACTGTCAGTCTTTCTGGTGCTTTCAGGCAAACTAAAGCTCTTTTCCAAACTTTCTTGAGAATTTTGAGAGTCGAGAGTTTCTCTTTTGTCATTAGGTGCTTGAGATGTTGATGTAGTGGGAACATTTTGGTTAACATTAGGCACACTGCTTTCAATAACTGCTGATGCATCACAAATTACTTCAGACAGTTTTAGGTTTCCAGATGTGCTAGAAATTTCTTGTGAAGGTTGTTCACATGTGGTCAGTTTGTCTGGAAAGAAATATGTTCAGCAACATTAAAGATTAATACTTCAAGCCGACATGCATTGACAGCCTGGATATGATATCCAGAGACAGCAATTTTGTCCTCATAATCAGGGCTGCGGAGTCGGAAGGAAAATGGCCGACTCCGACCCTGACTCCGGGATTTTGAAACGCCCGACTCCGACTCCAACTCCGACTCCGGATTTTTTTTTTTAATTTTTTTAATTGTATTTTTTAAACTCCCTCTCTCCATTCAAGGGAAGGGGGAAAACCTCTTAACAGAGATTGAAATATTAATTCCTTTTTATGAAAATTTAGCATTTTGTTTTTTATTGTAAACCCAAGACGTCATACAACGTTAGAAATTCAATTTAAAAATCAAACTTTCCAATAGTTACGAGTTAAAAAGTGAGATGACTTAAAAATCCCTTTTAAAAATTTTGAAAATGATTATCTGTAATTTGCCCCCCTTTAATGTTTAACAAATATATATTGAACAAATCATGTGCTTTCAATTTTTGAAAGCTGTAACTTGAGAGAAAAAAAACTTTTTTTCTAAATCCAAGTTCTTGAGAGGGAGTGGTTTGCCCCTGGTGACATCCATCTAGTAGATGACACCCAAAGTTAATTTCAGAGTTTATAAAAAATATAAATACTTTAATTCTGAAAATTTTCACGAATATATTTTAAACTATATTTCATCAATAAAATTTCAACGAAAATAGGGCATATATGCGTCAGGAGATAATTTTACACAAAACGCGGCGGTATACAAATTTGTACGAATAGCTTTTACTATACCTATATTTCTTCTTCGCTAAATTTTTAATTTAAATTTTATTGGCTGCTTTAGAATTAACCTAAATATGAAGATTTTAAGATTAACTGCAATTCTTGAGTGTTGTAATCAAGAAATTTTTTACGCTTATTTTGTTACATACTTTTTTGTGAGAACCAAGCTTACAGAAATAGTCTTAATAAAGAAAAAAACATTAGATTATTTCATCGAATCTTTTGGATTCGTGCTTTCGAGCCAGAACGTCTTTGAATTTGCCGATCACACTTAAACGTTTCAACCTTAGCTACAGGCGTCGACTTACTAATTTGTTACATTTCTTTTACTATTTTAAACTGAGATAGAACAAAACACTATATTTCTATTTTTATTTGAAAGTGATTACTTGAAAATGTTATTCAACAAAACCGTTTGCTGACAGTTGCTATTAGTTAAGTTAAAAAGCAAGCAAACTAGGGGACGGCTACAGAAAGTTCGGTAAGCATTCAAACTAGCTGATTGCCATAATGGCAGTTATTTTCTCATTAGTATCTTTTTATACATGTAATCGAACCAATTGGTAATCAATTTTTATAAAATGCAAGGAGAGTCAGTGAAAAGGAAAGAAAAAAAGAAGCCCGGAGTCGGAGTCGGCATGTTTTCCAACGACTCCGATTCCGACTCCTTTATTCCAAAATAAGTCTGACTCCGACTCTTCGACTCCGACTCCGACTCCACAGCCCTGCTCATAATGGACTCATCAGACTGGAATAGTCAACAACCAAGCTGGGAAGATGTAACTTCATTGAGGCCGGGATTATTTTCTTCAAACAGATAGCTTAAATTAATTTAACATACCAGAGAGAGCCGGCATGCGATGGTGTGGCTTAACTTGTAAAATAAAGGTAAAAGCTCTAGGTAATAAACTGTAAGTTACTGCCATCAGCTAAGTCGTTGGATGTCTGGTTTAAGGGTGCTAGCTTACAGCTTTAGATAATTTGCTCTTATTTTAAAAGGGAGGCAGGGAAAGCTTAAAACTAAAACTTATAAGGAGTCCCAAAATAAAACAAAAAGTTAGCTCTTTAACATATTAATAAGTTTATTCAAGAGGATGTTTTTCCTTTTCATTAAAATTTGAAGTTAATATTTTTTACAAAAACTATTTTATCCTTAGCAGCAAATTAGTTTTAGAAGTTTACCAAGTTCTCACTACTAAAAACATGAACCTTAAGAATGAGGAAAAGTAATTGCATTGCTATTCAAATCGACTATTTTATAAAACATTACAATGTGCTTCAAATCGTAAAATTTATATTTTTAAACCACTTTTTGCATTGTGTGTTTCTGAAGGTACTGTATATTGGCTCCTCACGGTTTGCAGACCAAGTTCTTCACAGACAAGTAACTGTTCTTTCACCTGGCCCCACAATCAGTGGATAGCCATTACCACCTGAGAATGTTTTTTGAAAGACTACATGAAGTAATATTGTAATTTTAAGAATAACCAAATTTATGTTTTAAAACCGATCTAATCGAGAGATAAGTGAAATAAATAAGCACATGCAACAACAAAAAAAAAAGGAAATTTTTAAAGACTTTTAAAAAATACCTTAAAAATGGAAATTAAAATAAAGATTTCCTAAAGACTTTTAAGAACTGTACAAACACTGAAAACATTTCTTCGTTAAATTAGTATTACAACATAAATCATAATTTTCTGGCAAAATATATCAAATACAATAATAATAAAGTTCTGTACTTACTTTCATTGCTACTTGGTAGAAGGGAATCACTGGGTTTTCTACTTTGCAAAAGATCTCTTAGTTGTTGGTTTGATTGCACTTTTTCTGAATATGGTAATCCAAGTCTTCTTTGGAGTAACTGTTCTAAATTTTGTTGTTCAAATGTTTTTTCAGAAGATAATATTGATTCAGTGTTTGCTTGGTTTGATGGATTTGATGGAGAAGCATAGGATTCTTTACATTGCGTGAGTTGCTTTACCATATTAGATGCAGGAAAATTTGGATTTTGATGAAGCACAAATTGCTCAACTTGAGACAGCATAGGCTGTTGTAACTGAGATTTTGCAGCATCTGACGGAGTTGTACGAATAACAGCTGCAGCAGACACAGGAATGGAAATCTTTGCTGCAGAAAAGCTTGAAGATTGAGGTTCAATAACGTTCCCCGAACTAGTCTGTGGTGTATCGATAATCATTCCAACTAGTTTGTTACGAGTAGGAGGGGGTTGAGAATGAGTGTCCAAAGAAGCTATTAGTTGAGACTGAGGTGATGCAGTCATCTGGAAAAACGAGTCCGAACTGTGAGGCCGAGGAGTCGAAGGAGGCGTAGGCAGTGCCTCTTTCTGAGTACTGGGAGTAGGTATTTTAACAGCATTTGGAGTACTTTCATTTCGACTGAGAACCAAAGAGGATCTGATATTGGACTGTGGAGAAAATGGTTGCTTCTGCAATTGATTTGTTACATGTGAAGTAGATGTTACAGAAACTTGTGATTGAAAATTATCAACAGTTTTAGTTGTTTGCATCACTGGAATAACAACTGCATCAGGGATCGATAAATGAGGTTCCTGAGGTGGGCGGGATCTTGCAGCATTAATTAATGAGCTTGCGACTCTTTCTTGTACAAATTGTTGCTGAGATGAAGATGGAGGTTCCATTTTTATTTTAGTTTCCTGAAACATAAAAACATTTTCAAAACATAAATTAAAAACAAGGTAGGCAATATAAGTCAAAAAAGTGTTTGTTCAAATGCTTTTGCATTCAAATAAAGTTTTTTAGGTTGAAAAATGTTTTTTTTTTTTGTAATTGCAAAACAAATATATGAAATGATTTAGCAAATTGTGTGCTTTTTTAATGTTGCTGTTCATAATCATTATTGTTAATTCTGTCTAATTAATAGGTATTTTAATGGTGCATTTTGTTTAGCCCAATCATTTTATTTCCTCAACGATAATAATCATTCCCAACTTGAAAATAAACTAAACATTGTTTGTTCTCAAGATGGAAAAGATTATTTTAATAAATGTTACAGAAAATACCCTTTTTTTTCCCTTCCCCACTCTCCCACTAGTACAGATGCACTCAACCTGCAATCCATCTGCAGATTGGGAAGCTGGCTGGTATGGATAACTTCCTTCAATGTTACGACATGAAATCAATTTAAAACTGTCCAAAAAACCACAAAACCATCTGAGACACTCTAGCAGCAATCCTCACCAAGTCCTCCAATCAAATTCATTTACCTGCTTCAGTGCTGCTGAACGTTCTTTTTCTTAAACTCTGTTTTAGTTGTCTAAGATGTACGCAAAATGTTAGTATGTTACAAATCTGGAGCTTAGCAGGTTTCCGAGAAACAGTTGCAAACTTCATTCATTTAACAAGCATCAAGTAGTGATAAGATCAATGCTTAGTTTATAATTTTCTTTCATTTTATATGTGCTCTGATAAAATCAAGGAATTTCTTTAATATATGTACATTTTATGTGTCCTAAGTAGCGAGATTCATCTTAACAAGGTGTGGTCCTTGAATGAAAAAAGATTGGGGACCGCCGCACCAGCATACATTTGAATCTCGCTCATTTACGTCAAACCACTCATTAATAAGTTTAGTTTTTGCTATTTAATTTTGGATTTTTTTCCTTTTTTTTTTTTTTTGGTAATTTGATGATTTACACCACTATGGTCCAACCGTCAGTTACATGATGGTCAATCTAACTCTTGTATAGGAATGTTTTAATCCATGATGTTCAAAAGTTATATTACTATATTCGCTTCTAAACATTACATAGTAAAATGAAAATGACAAGTAAAGAGTTCCAGATCACAGTCATTAAAAAAAAAAAAGAAAGAAAAAGAAAGAAAGAAAGAAAAACAGAAAAAAAGTTTTTCTTCTTAAAATTTCTTGAAATAATACTTAAAATGCATAGATTTTTCAGAATCGTTGACACTTACCAGTAATAAATTTTCTGATGCATTTACATCCAAAGCAGAAGAGGACCACCTCTTTTCAAATATTTTGCTCCTTGTATCTTTATTAGAATTTAAAATACCTTCTTCGGATAATATTGCACTAGGATACTGAGGAAGCTCTGATAACGATTTTGAATGCATGAGCTTTACATTTTTATCAACTTCTGAAATTGCTGTGAGCGTTTCCTGTTTCTCAGCTTGTGACTTCAAGGCAGCTGAAACAGATTGCAAATGTGTTTTTTATTAGTATGCTCGTTACTAATACAGATTTCAAAACAAAGATTATTTACAAACAATATAAACCCATACTGAAAATCCATTATATAAATATAAGTACTATAATTGGGGTCTGATTTAACAAATATATATTAATTTTGCAGAAATAAACTGTAGTTTTAGGATCATTAAAAGCACTCTTACATGAGTGAAAGAGACAGTATTAAACCTCTTAGCTAACATTCTGAAAATACAGAAAAGAATCAGAAGGTGTATTTTCAATGTTCAAAAAGTGGGAATTGGCTACCAAGACTGTCAAATGGTGGTCGAAAGAAAGAGTTCTTCAATTAGCTTATTCCTTGATGATAATGTCCTACAGCTATGCACTTTTTCTTCATTTGAAAATTAACTTTGCAGAAAATAGTATTAAATTTTTATTTAAGAAGCAAGCAAACCATTATTTTAAAGTATTTTGTAGTAAAAAAAGAAAAAGATAAGGGTTCTTTTTCTTTTGATTTGTCCTTGACTGTCAATATTTCAAAATTATGTTCATTGAACCTTATTAATGATGTCAAAATATTAATTAATTTACTAAATATGAGGAAGTGAGAAGCAAAGGGATGTAAGTGGCAAAATTTAAAATTTTGAGATATCCAGTACAGTACAAATAGTAGGGGAAACTCTCCTTTGTCTTGGGGCAAGAGAAAGTACTAGTAGCCCTCGTAGGTGCTGTTGTATAGCATGATTTAGAAAAAAAATTCAATGAAAGCCTACTCAGGACATTATCTTCAAACGTGTTTTACTCAAAACTTAAAAATGTCCACTTACATCCCTTTGCTTCTCACTGCCTCATATGTAGTTTTACTATAAAATATAGTTTAATTGTGTGAATTGGAACAATACTGGTTTGGACATTGCTCTGGTTATGACAACAGTTGGCAGACAGTCTCAGGGTGACAGGATAATGAGGTTTGACCGTATAACCATTAATTTATTTGTCGTTGTACTGCTTTTTCTTTTAATTAAATATTTTCAATCTATCCCCTCTTCCCAAAACAACATAATATTCGAGGAAAAAATGAGATTTGAAATATTTCATTTAGTAGGAAATAACAACTACGTAATACAGCTTTTGACTCAAACTGAATCAAAATATTTATTGTACTGGAAAAGCACATAAAATACAAGACATAATTTTCAATGTACCTTGAGCTCTTTGCTCTTGAATTATTCTTTGTTGGGCCTGTTGTTGCAACTGTCTAAATGCTTGGAACTGCTTCCATTGCTTCTCTGGATCTGCGTCTGGAGTTTTTGTCTCCTTTTGACCCCGATCAGATTCCTTTAAGTATTTTGTTAAATAAGTACAATAAAAATTTTAACTGCTTGCAATACTAAAGAGTGGTTCCAAAGTGGGTGTAACCTCTTCCCCCTCCCTTATTTTCAATATTATGACAGTTCTGGTTGAATATTTGTTATACACAGTTACATTGAAATCTTAAGATTCATAAACATTGGCAGAGCACTATCCATATAGTGACGCAGCTAAATTCTATTCCCTGTCCTCTTTGACCTTTTGTAGAGTTCAGTGACGCAGCAACAGGGGTATAAGTGACCGACTTGTCACATATAGGACATTTTCCACAAAAAATATAGGACACATTATATGAATATTTTTGCTATGAAAAAAAGAAATAATACATATCATATATTATTCAGTTATTCTTATCAATGATTTTGTTTTAAAAAAACCTCAACAAAATACCTTACATCTATAATGACTTTCCTGTAGTTGAAAGAATAATTTTTGAAAAGGTGTACTTTATAGACTAAACAAAATTTGAACAAAGATAATTTTTATTTTTTCTTCCTTACTCATGACCCACGTACTAATTCCACTGCTCTTAGATTTTATATCTAAACTGAACCCTTTACCACTTGTATTAAGAACAAACAGAGCTTGAAAAGGATCCTTCTGACGTTTTTCAGAGTTTTCTTTATGCTTGAATGTTTTAGCATGCTGCCTCAATTGCGAAAATCCACTATTGCTTATGGGCATTGAACAGTTGCAAAAACGGCAAAAAGCGGTAAAATCATCTTTTCCTTTAGCGCACTATGCACCAAAATTTGTAGAATTAATGTCCTCCTGGTTCAACAGCTCCACACGAAATGTTGTTAAGCGATGTGATTTTGCCATTATAATTCTACTTATTACAACAAACTACGTTTTGACATCATAAGGAACTAACCATTCCACGATCCCAAAATTCCACAAAAGAAAAGATTGCAAAAAGAAAATTAGAACATTCCGTCCAGAAAATGCACTAAACGCAAAATTATACCAACGGAAACCATGATGGAAAACGAAACAAACGGCTGTTGCCCCTCCCCCCCCCCCCCCCAAATGCAAAATTCTAAAACCAACTTCAGCATTAGTTCTCGAAACTCCACCCACTATAGAGTGACGTCACATTGCTGTAGCCAATGAGAGATGATGCCTGTAGCAGAATTTAGTCAGTTGAGTTCTTTAATTTGAAATTCGTTTGGGCACGTACTTTCAGCAAAAATCCGATGTCAGAAAGTTTATTTACCGTTCTTTTTAAAACATATATTTGGTATAAAACGGGAACATAGGAAATATAGGACATTTTTGAAAAATATAGGAAATATAGGACGATTTTGATGCTTTTTTTGAAAGTATAGGAAATATAGGATATATAGGACTACTTCGACCCCTGCAGCAAGGGGGAGGTTCTAGGGTCAAAACCTCCCTCCTGGAGCTGTGATGGCCTGATCAGTAAGGCATCGGAATTGCGAAAGGAGGGTACTGGGTTTGATCCTAGATGGTCAAAGATCCACCATCTTCATTAATAGTGACTGGGGAATGTTAAACAAGCTCGTGGCCACAAAATCCTTCAAGTGAATTAATTGATACCTCTGAGGGTCCTAAACCAGGAGTTGTTTGGCTTCTGGTTTGGTTCTAAATTATCGAAATGTTAATAGATGGTGCTGCCATTTATCATGTGCTGTCTGAGCTGAATCGGACTTCCACCTAAATTGGTACTTGAAAAACGGAAGCTGTGCCTATCTGCCTCAAAATGAGTAGCATCACTACTTGGGCTCGAGTATCCAAGTGGTATAAGTAACAACAACCTCTCTCTCAGAACCCATGCTTTCAATACATATTGCCAATCCAATCAAGTTGGTTGGTATGCATATAAGGGCAATTATGACCAAAAAAACCCACCCAGAAGATAATTTCTGGCTGCTCTACTGACTGAATTTTGGACATGTTTGCCCACAAAACATGTGTGACAACGTTGCAAAGAATTCAGCAGTGATACATTATAGATGGTGTTCTGCAGGCACATAAGACTTCAAGGTAACTGTGTATAACAAACCTTCAACCATAACTAGCGTATTGTTTAAAATATTGGAGGGGGGGGGGGGTGGTATGCTCACTTTTGGAACTCTCTGTACAACAAAGTGACTAAGACAGTAACAAATGAAGTAGTCTTCAATAGTATTTAGCAACCACATTTGAAACTTTAAAATGTTTCATTGTTGAAAACTGGAAGCTTTACTTTAATAAATATCATTAAATAAAGCAATCTCAGATATTTAATAACATAGGACTGCTACCAAGCAACTGCATAATATTTGGGTTTAAATTTAAAAGCATTGCAAATTAAACATATAATTGAAATACTAATATTTCCATGAAAGTGATCAGTAAATGAAATGTTTCGACTTTACAAAAAAGTATCAGAACTGAAAGACTAAGACAACACATTTTTGTGCTAAAAGAACCTTTCTACTCAGCGACATAAAAAAATGGGTACTGGTTTACAGAAAAAAGAACTTTTTTTAAATTAAAACTAGTGGCATACAGTAATTGTTTTTTGCTAATTATATTTTCCTTCATTAGAGACAACACAGAAAACCATTATTTTAAAATCTAACTATGTTTAGAAAAGCCTCCCACACACAAAATTATTGAAAATTATAAAAGAGTTCAAGACTTACAGTACTACTAGATCTTTGAGTCCTTGATGCTGCCCTATTTTCTCTTGCTCTTTGCTAGAAAAGAATATTTATGATATTAATAGTTAGTAACTTTTAAATACATACTCAGTTTAGTAAATTAGAAGTACAAATGCCTCTACTGAAGCTAATTTAAAAAATGATTACTAACTGAATCAACTGAAATAATTAAATCAAGCGACACTACATTAAGTACAAAAACAATTTTTAGAAATTATTTGAAAATTTATTATGATCTTTAATGATTTAAGTGTGTAAATTAAAACTTGTGTCACATAATAATTTTTATAGAGGGCAATTTTTTAACGACAGGCAGTTGACATTCATTAGATTCAGTGCCTGGAAAAACTTTTTTTTTGTAGCGAACTACAACAACTTTCTTTTAATGTAGCAACTACAAACTACTTTTGAAATGTAGCCGCTACTTTGCTATTTTTCAAAAAAATGAGTAAATAAAAAGCATAAACACTTGCCCCGCAAAATATGAAAGTTGATTTTTCAAGTTGCATACCCTTTAATATTTTTCCTCTTGTGTCAAAACAATTGTGAAAAAAAGTTTCATATAATTTGAACAACGGCAACCCTTGCCGTCCTATGTCTGAAAGTACAAGCTAACACTTGTATGCTAGGCCAAATCGAAAAAAAAAAATCTTTTTTTAGTAACTTGAAATTTTGTTACTAAAACGTTGCACTTATAACCCACACCCCACATGCACCACAAAATCCTTTATTCAAATAAAAAACCATTTAGAAATCCCACACTTGGCCTAAAATTGATAATTTCCTACAAAAAATTTATTGGTTCCCATTTTTCTTTTAAAAAATTGCCTATAAATTTAAATAAATATCAATTTCAAAAGTTATTAGCAACACATTTTCAGATCAACATTTGGAAATGAATTATAATAAAAAAAAAATTTGATGAAAAATTTAACTTGACCCTGAAAAATCCCTACCCCTGAAAATCGAACTACTCACTACACTACTTTTTTTTAAAAGTAGTGTGCTAAACTACAAACTACTAAACATGTAGCTACTACAGTAGTGTTGCTACTTGTAGCCCGCTTGTTCCAACCACTGATTAGATTTAATACTAGGAACAGATTTAGCTACACAAAGCTAAAAAATAGAA
This sequence comes from Uloborus diversus, assembly GCF_026930045.1. NCBI lineage: Eukaryota > Metazoa > Arthropoda > Arachnida > Araneae > Uloboridae > Uloborus > Uloborus diversus. Next base: position 120,993,642 of record NC_072739.1, read on the forward strand.
ATCCAACACAAGGAGACATGTGTCAGCCTTTTAGATAATAAATAAAAATTTATTAGCTTTGAATCGCAAAATAGCGTTTGTTTTTTAATACAGAATTCATACGCAATTTGGACAAAAAATTTTCATGACTTTTCCAAGACTTTTTCATGACTTCATAAAAATTTTCATGACCTTGTTATACGAAGAATATAATACTATTTTATGTCAAACTTGCCAATTTTCGGAAAGGGATTTTAGAAAAACTTTTACGTGAATACCACTACCTCATTGGAGTATTTACTTGTGACTGAAAAAATATCAGTGCACACTGCAGAAACTAGTAAATTAATTTTATTTGCCTCTGTCATATAAATTCAAGTAAAGTAAAAATATAGTGAATGTAATACACTGTGATGCTTAAATGTCTAATAAATATTTAATCAATAGGGCAGAATATAATGAATGGGACAAAAATTATATGAGTCATTACCAAGTTTCCAATAATAAATTCACTTCATGAAAACATTGCCTTTTGTTGTCAACAGTGTATTTAATCACCCATGTAACTTGACAAAGTCATGCCACAGTTTTCAGTAAATTCATTTTTCTAAACCAGATATGTCAGTTGGCTACAAGGCTCCGTTTTGCAAGCTGTATGTTGGGCACCACTGATTTATAGTATTAGAATTCCCTTATTTCTATGTTATATTGCCTGACTAAAGTCTTCATTTTCTAAAGCCTTCAACATATTGAGATAAACTCTGATAAATTTAATAATGAATTTTTTACAAGTAGTTAAAACGAACTCGGATTCAGTTGAATTACACTTTTTGAGGGTGCGTGGCAAAATCAAGAATGTGCATGTCCACAACTACAGAATATAAAGTATAAGAAGTGCTGAAAATAATGGTGAATTCAAAATTAGTGATGCCCCAGTAGTAAAATCACATAACAAAAATAGGCGAGTGGCTGTTACAGAAGCGGATGAAATTGGATTCCAAAACTTGGATTTGTTTTTGAGATCGTTCAATTTACATGCAAGATTACGAAATCACTCAATATTTCTAGCACTCTTTTCGCTATTGTTACTTTCTTACTACCAAAGACATTTTTCCATGACTTAAAATAAATTTCCATGACTTTTAATGAAAGTATTAATTTTCCATGACTTTTCCAGGTTTGAAATTTGTATACTTTTTCCCCTCATGACTTTCCAGGATTTCCATGACCCGTACGAACCCTGTGAATAAAGAACGACAGATTAGTTTTGGAATGAACATGAAATAGTTAAAATTATTCTTTTAAATTGTTTTCAAATAATTACTTCAATAAAATATTTTGCATGGTCGCTAATACTCAAACTTGAAGAGATGAAAGAACTTAAAGAAATTTGTAGTGGTTGCAATTTGGCATACAATTGCAAACAGTGGCAGATTTATAATAGAGCATAAGTTGCAACTGCGATGTATCCCAACAACATAAGGGCCTCCAAAGAGAGTGAAATGCATATGAAACAAACTATTTTATTCAGTTCATCTCATCTGTTTTCAGCAGTTTTTATTCACAATAGTTAATTTACCCAGAGGTGCTAGCGGACTCAAGTAAAACTTTTTGAAGACAATGCGAAATTTTCTGAAACTGTAATGAAGCTTGACATGCCTCCAAGTCCCCAAAACAAAAACTCTCTAAATATGCATACAAAAACTGTTAAAATACTTGAAAAAAAAAATCTATTTCAAAAGATTTTTTTTTTTTTCATTCATATATATTTTAGTTCTAGAATGTATTTTCTGCCCAAAATTTTCGGGAACGGTAACCCAAAGTTTTAGGAAATTTTTGATCACAAACACTACTGCCCATGTACAAAACAGTGTCTTAGAAAAATAATGCGCTCAGTAGTTTTTAATGAATGATTTTTCATTATCTAAAAGCAATTTCTAAATGAGTTGCTGAGAAATAGTAGAGCATGAGCAATTGCTCATTTACTTATTTTTTTATTATATACAATTTTTATGTTTTAATAGAAATACACAAGACATAAATTGAGTTTTCATTTTCTTTTTAAACTCAGTATGTATGACTTAAATTAGTAAATTCATCAAATTTTGTATTTTTTTTTTTTTTATATATAGTTAGCAAAATCAGTGTTCCAAACTGATCACATTAAGTGGAGTCTACTGTATTAATAAATACATGTTTCTTAAAAATTCTTTTGTTAAAAATAGTCGTAAAAGGGGCTCCCAAAAGTTTAATCTGCTACTGACTGGTGAAGAAGAGAGCTTGATCACTTTTACTGGCACTCTCACTCGCATTTTACAATACTAGTTTCATTTAAGTCTATCTAGTTTTATTTGGCTTAAATGTAATTTTATCATTAAAATAAATATATTAATAACAATAATATTTAAAAAACTTACCAAGTAGGGCTGCCGTTTTTCAGGTGGTAAACTTCTCCATATTTTAGCAATTTGCTTCACTCTATCTGTCCACGCTATAACCCAAAAAGAATGAACTGTTATAAATATATGTATTTGCCACCTCTGATTATATTATAGAAACAAAAAATACATATATCTTATGCCCAAAATGTGATTTAAGTGATGTCATTGCAAATAATAATTGCTCTATGGTACAAGTAAACAATATATGCATACAAAATTTCATAAAATATTTTTAATAATTTAGTGATCCCAAATTTAAAGCTAAGAGCTTAATTTTATCTTTAATATCCAATATATCCAAGAGAGAGATATAAATAACAAGTGTTAAGTTCCCAAACACACTTGGTACACATTTTATCAACCCATTGAAGGGATGAAAAACTGAGTTGACTGCATACTTGGAATTAATGATTAAACTTAACAGGCAAGACAGAATCACTATAAAATTCAGATCAAAATTTTTTGTGGTGAGATTTTTTTTTTTTTTTTTTAAGTGTACGATTCTGGCAGTCTAGCTCTATTGGAAACCCTGAGTGTGTTTGAGCCACTGAGTGTGTTTGAAATATATGCAGGAAAAAGTTTTACCAAGGCTCACAATAGAAATATTCCCAATTTTTAATATTTCAGTTCCATGGAAATCTAACCAAATCAACAAACTCACACTACTTGGCATCTCATTTTAGGCACCAAATTTGTCGCCAACTTTGTGATATATTGCAAAATAGTTGTTTATTTATGATGTCGTATTAGTTAGCATTTTGTTTTATTACTTTGGTTTTATGCTAAAATTTTACCTTCTATGCACCAAAAGAAGGTCAAAATATTTAAAAAATGCTTGTTCCTTTAAAGAAGCAAACTAAAAACTTTTGCAAATAAAAACTTATTTAATTAACAACAATAAAATATTAAAAACAAACAGAAAGCATGTGTGTCCAACTCTCGCCAAATAGTGAAAAACTAAACAAATGAATGGAGCCTTGGATATTTTGAGAGGCATTAAAGAGAAAAATAACTTATGTTCATAAAATCTGCGTAACAAAAAAAAGAGGAAAAAAAGGCGAAAACTTTTTCGGTGATTGAAATAGGAAATTAGGCTGAAATTTGTGAGGGAAATGTTTCATGAATACATTACTTTTTTACTCCATGCAAGGAAGCAAAAAGAACTGTGCTCCGGAGTTACCTCCAGAAAGTTCTCTAAAACTTAACCTGCATGACTTAATATCTACTGCTTGCTGGTTGCAGCCTATTCATTTAGTTATCCCCCCCCCCAAAAAAAAAAAAACAGCAACATAAATTTGCATGCAAATCACATTTAGACAGAAATTTGCTACAGAAAAAAAAACATTTCAAAACAAAATAGCATACATAAAATAAAAATATGAGGAAAAATCATTTCAGTTTTATTTTTATGCAAATTATTCTTTAAAAAAAATTAAAAAAAAAAAACAGTAAGCAACCTTTTAAAAACAAAATTACAACAGAGGAGAGAAAATGAGAAAAAGCTTTAAATGAATTAACATAAAAACATATATTTTACCTGGGAATTCAATTTTTAAATGTGGTAAATTTATGTTTGCATACAGCACAGGAGAAATAGTAGAAAGTAAGCCTAAATGCTCATCTGATTCCCACTTTAAAATATTTTTCTGCATCTGTGACTGGTCACATTCTGTGTCTGGCCAAGAACTATTTGAATCAGGATGATGCAAATTTTGCCTTAAAAAGAAAAAGAACATGTTTGGTCAATATATCAAAACTTATACCAATTTTAAAGTATGTTATTTGAAATTTATTCACACAAATTAAGTATAGAATTGCTCTATTTCTTCAAATATCGTTATCAAATTTTAACTGTATGATGATTTCAACACCGCCACCATGGAGATTACTAACTGATGCGCCATTTTTCGGCATGGCTTGGCCTGCAACTGACATCGTTGATATCTGTTTCATCCCTAAATACACCCCACCATCTTCAAAGTGAACTGCCCGTCCTGCGCCCATTTTAATTTGAATGTTTTACAAACCATGCAAATGAACTCCCCGTTTTCCGATTTTTAACGAACTTTGCAAGCTCCATCTCCACGTTTTTTTTCTTCTTTTTGAACTTTTAAGTATGTCGCCCGTGGATTTGTGTTTTTTTATTAAGTGCTTGATTTTTTCCCTGGTGATCACCATACAAAAGTCCTGTCATATCTGGTCTGCTTCGAAATTTAGCATGAAATAAAGAATGTACGGTAATTGATATGTTTCATTCCTATCGTCCACATACATTCAACATGGGGTAAGTCTTTTAAATTTTTATGTTTTTTGGGCATTCAAGGCAGTCGTTGATCTGAGGTTATGTGCGGCTGCGATGCTTCCACTTCCACGGCCTAGATTGTTATCTTTTTGGGTTTCTGAATAATTCTTCAAAATTGAACGCGACGCATCATGACAGATGTGTATATAATCATCATTTGGAGTTCCACTAAAATATTGAGAGTGCATGTCTTCCTAAACTTAAAAAACACAATGAAGTTTTCCTGAATCTGTCATTGTTTTGACAGATTATGATGTAATCTTTACTCAATAACTGTAGCATTAAAGGAATGCATAAGGTACTCACACAACACTAGGATGAATAAGTGGTTGATTTATTCCTTGACTGGCAGTTTGCTGTGCAGCCAAGCTTGGATTTTTTGAAGCTGGGGAAAAAGTTGGACCTGAAATGAATTGTACTCAATTAAAAAAATACAAAAGAGAAATCATTCATACACATAAAAATAAACATGCATGAATGCAAAACTGAATTTTAGCATATTGCATCATTTGATCAGTTGAACTGTGAGGTGTCCAAAACTTAAAAGCAGATTTCATGTCCAGAAAATGACATATTTTTCAATGGTAAAGTATTTAATGAATATATTCGGTAACTTTGATTTAGCTTATTCACAAACATCATTATAAGAAAATGCATTGAGTTTGAAAAGGACTTTTATTTAGCAGAAAAGGGTTAAAAATTCATTACTGGTCTTTAGGGCTGTCTGCAATGAAGTTTCTATGAAATACACTACTTATTTAGAGCCATATCAGGGGTCTGTCCAGGATTTTTCACAGGGTCCGTTTTTTGTGAAAAATCAAATAATTTTGTGAAAAATGAATTAATTTTGTGAAAAATCAAATAATTTTGTGAAAAATCGAATAATTTCGCAAAAAAAATTTTTTTTTTTTTTTTTTGTTAAAACGAAATTTTAGAATATAGAGGTGGCACAAATTGCATCAATTAAACTTAAAGTTGAGTGTTTTCCTCTTTTATGTCGAGAAAATCATCCTGGAGTGGTCTGATATTTGGCGGGGCGGGGGGGTTGGGACATCGCTCTCTCAAGTATCAATATTTATCTACCATTCTACATTATGTTAAATTATACAGAAATATTTCGGTACAGTATTTAAAATAATTGTAACAAAAAAATAAATTAATAAAATGAAATTCAGAATAGGGTTCAGCATTTAACTTTTTGACCCAAGACACTCTTAAAAAGCACAGAATTTCGTTTAAAACTTATAAATTCCGTGATTTTAACAAAAATAAAAAGAGGTTTTAACTGTTTACCTCTTGACAAAGCGTAACAATCATCAAAAATTCTAAAAATCGGATTCCTGTAGTGAAGGCATCAAAAGTACAAAAAACGGCTTGTGAAAGAAATATTTTTGATAAAATTATTTTTAAATTGCATTTTAGAGTCCTATGATAAACATTTCATTAATATCTGTGGACACAGTTGAAGCAAAAAAAAAAAAAAAAATAAGAAGAAGAAGAAGAATAAATAAATAAATAAAATAAACCATCTATACAGCATTTTAGTTTTTGACTTAATAACAGAAAATGGAATTTTGCTTTAAAAACTTGAAATGAGAGTTCTAACAGAAATAAAAAGACTTTTCATTTATTTGCATCCTAAAAATGCGAAGTTAGCTTGAAAAAAGAACAAAATATGATTCTCATATCAGATGTTAAAAGATTGCATTTTTCAAAATGTAGACATCTAATGAAAAAAGAAACTGCAATTAAAAGAGTTTATTTAAAGTTAATCATCCTTGTTTGCATCGAAAAATCAAAACCCATATAATTTTCTCCCAAAATAGCAATTAAACATCGCACCCACCGTAAAAACGCAAATATTGACAAACTCGTAAAATGACGAGAATATTTTCTAATCAAGTCATTATAAAGGTTCAACGGCAGACGCTAAGTGGTGATAATTTTGAAGTTGTTAACCCTATCTGAAGCGATCATATTTTTCCCCCCACCCTTACTATCCATTTGCAGTTCTAAGTTCATTTCGCAGATACATATTATTATTGTTTATTAAATCATGAGAGGGGAGAAAAGTGCTTACCAATGCCTTTTCAGAAAAGCTTACAACAGGACCGTTGCTAATTAGCTGTGATAAAACAAACAACCATTATATTTATTTGGCAGTAGCTATTATTTATCGCTTGAAGGAGCATCGCAAGAGTGCCGATTTTTTTTTTTTTTTTTTTCAAAATTAGCCGATTTTGTATAATCTGATCCCTCTAATTTGACTTAAAAAACGGTTCAAAAAATTATCGGTTTATACACAAAAATATGCGTTATTTTACTTTCAGATTTGCTCTTACAATAAACAATTTGTAAAAGATCCGATCTTGTTTATCGGATTTTTGTGAAGGGTCCGTTTTGGTTGATCGGATTTTTGTGAAGGGTCCGTTAACGGACCCAAATATCCTCTGGCCAGACCCCTGCATATATTGGCATATAATTTATTATAATATCAGATACTATTATTAAAAGTATAATAAATAAATAAAATCATCAGTGCCATAGTGCTCCTGAAAAAATGGGTTTGCGACATTTAAATCTTTTATAGTCCATGGGACAGTCAACCATATCACGATGGAAGTGCAAAATGAAAAAGCAGCAGAAATGAACAAGGAAATGTTTTATGGTTAAAATATTAAAATATCTTGACTCGAAGTTGTTGTAAAAATGAAAAAACAATAAATTATTGATCTATATGCAAACCGCTCAAGGAATATTACGTCAAATTACCTTGCGACGGACCAACGTGAAGCGACGAAAATGTAAACAAACCTCAATTCTTACGCAGCCTTTATTTTGTAATAGCAGTGCAGTATGATCAAGTTGAACTGCATTAGTTTGATCAGAAAAGAAATTTATGGTTTTCTTTCTTAATTTTTTATTTTCATAGTTTTTATTGTAGTGAAAATACATTTTTAAGAATTGCTCCATAGCTGTTGGCAACTGGCAGATACAGTGGCTCCCAAAACTGTTCGTACACCTTGAAATTTTGTAGCAAAACCAAAATAACGCAAAACTGAATTCGAATATGAAGTCCAATTTTTTTTCACACCATTCCTATGCCATTCTGAATAAAACCCAGTAGTTTTTTTCAAAATATTGCCAGATTTTATTTTTTGAAATTTGTCGAAAAACGAAGAGACAGAGAAAAGACATGTCACAAAAGTCATCGTACACTGAGATATTTTCGAATAAATTCATAATTAAAATTATCATATGCGGGTTTTTTGTTATTTTTGCATTGTAATGATACTATAAAGTCATTTGCCTTTGATTTTTTGTGTATTTATTCCCTAATATTCTGCTTATTATTTTAAAATGGCAGGCATGTGTAGAAAACAACAAACACGATTCGAAATTTGATTTTTTCCCCTCACAGTAGCCGTAAATTGGTTTGAAATGTCTCTAAATTGGTTAATTTACACCATTCTATAGTGAAGTGCTTGATAAAATGCTTTAAAGACAAGAATCAGATCGAAAACAAGGTAAGAAAAGGTCAAATGGCAAAGTTAACAAAGCGTGATCGGAGGTTTACAGTTAAAAAAAACATGAAAAATACACATTTCAGAACTGAAAAAGTTTTTGCAGAATTGAATGAAACATTTTACGTTTAATTTTTACCTAAAATTGTTCGCCAAGGTTTATGATTAGCTGTATTAAATGGGACCTATTCCCGCAGAAATTTTCTTGTTCGTGCGAAAAACGGTAAGCTTACGCTTTCCCTTGTAAAATCAATGATAAATAAGCTCAAAACGTTTTGGAACAACGTCTTACTTATAGATCAAAATAAATTCAGCATTTTGGGTTAAATTGTTGTATGATTGTAAATGGAAGAAAAAAATGAGGAATTAAATCTTAAGAACTTAGTTGGATCAGTTAATCAGGACGGTGAAGGTGTTCTTGTGTGAGGGTGCATTTCAGCATCAGGACTTGGAAATTTGGAATTTTTTGGTGAAATAATGAATTATGCTGTTCATTTAAATATTTTAAAAAACAATTTTAAACTATTAGCCCGAAATGTGGTAATCGGAAACAACTTTGTTTTTTTGTCAAGATAGCGATAAGAAGCACGCGTTCGCGTTTGGTGCCTCAAAATTTGTCCTTATGCTTACAAATATCTCCTCAATCGCCAGATTTAAACTTAATGGAACATAATTGGAGACATCTGGTGGCTAGATTACGAAAATACACCATTGAAATGAAAAGCGAATTAGAAACAGTAAGACTCGTGGTGCGGCTGAACACTTACTCAGAAATTGCACAAAAAAAGAAAGAAAAAACAATGAAATCTATTCCCAGACGTTTAAAAGCTGTTGTTGTTACTGCTGGATATTCTACTAAATAATAACTTAGTAAAAAATTAGATTATTTACTAATTTTTTGACATTTTTTCAAAGTGCACGAAGACTTTTGTGAGATAAAATTTCCGGCACGTTTTGGTTTTTGATTTTTTAAAAAATATGTTTTAATGTTTTATTAAAAATTTTCATGTGGTTTTGTTAAAAATAGATCATAGATCTTATAATAAAGTACCTATTCCGAAATATTAATTCTAACCAATGGATAAGAGTCTATTTCATTGAAAGTCGTAGGTGTACGAACACTTTTGGGAGCCACTGTAATGTTTACGTGGAATAATGCTTCAAGTTAACGTGTTGCTACTGGGAAGTTCGGTCGAAGCTTTTTTTTATTGTGTATAAAGAATTCAACGATAAAGAAGCGTTATAATTTGTGAAAATATGCATTGCTATAGTATCTCCTAATAAAAATTTAATTTTAAAACATAGCACTGCAAATAGCAGAATGAGCTGAAAAGAGGAACTAAGATTGCAGAACAAGCAGCTCTGACACAGAAAATTGCAGTATATGGTATTCTGAGATGTACAATTAATTACATTCTATGTTCAAATGCTTACTAATTACTTAGATTACAATTAAAAATAATTAATGATTCCCTTTAATAGTTTAGAATACATTTTTTTTAACTGACGTATACTTTTCCACTGCGGCAAATACAATTGCTTTGATGGCACTTGGCTATGTGTTCACTTTCTACTAACTGGGTGAGAAAAAAAGATACATTGCTTACGTTGCAGCAAATGTTTGCTTCTCGTGTTTAATTTCACATTTTAAAGAAACTTTTGTTTTTACTGACTCGATATGTTCCTTTTGTGTATTAATTTACATTCTAATGAATCTTTTAAAGTTTTATTTAACAAATTGTTTTAATGGAATGTTTTGAAGTCCATTAAAATGACAAAATAATGTATGGCTTCGTCGAACAAAGTTTCTTTGTAACTTTGACCAAACATTGCGGCAATAAATGGAACGAAAAAGAATCGTCAAAATTTAAAATGCGCTAACGGAAAAATATGCTTTAATTGCATAGAATGCAATTAAAAGTATGATTATGTGTTTAAAATAATGCATCTAAGATTTTGAGTTTTTGAGTTTTAGTCTGACTATAACAAGATTTAAAAACATGATGTCAAAAACTTGACTGTTTCAATGTGACTTCAGCAATTACCCTAATAATGAATATTATGAATGATAAATTTAAAAAATCCAATTCAATTAAAGGAAGAAACAAATTATTTTGGAATGTTTTGCATAGACAGATCAGGGTTCATACTCTATTTGGATGAAAAAATTCCATGACTTTTCCAGGACTTCATGAAAATTTTCATGACCTGGTTACACGAAGAGAATAGTACTATTTAATATCAAACTTACGATTTTTTTTTTTTTGGAAATGAGCATTAGCAAAACTTTTATGTGAATGCCACTGTCTGATTGAAAAAATATCAGTGTACAACTAAAAAACTGAATTCTTACCTGTTTTCATCATATAAGTTTAAGTTAAAACTACAATGAATGATGCTTAAACATGGCGACTATTTTTTTTAAACAGGCAGAATGATAATGATTGGGGAAAAGGTTGAATGAATCATTACTAAGTTTCAATAAATTTGCTTCAAAAGTTGTCTTTTAATGTCAACTTGACAATTTTTTGGTTCTTTAAAATAAAGCCACATTCTTTAGTAAATTCATGTTTCTAAACCAGATATTTATTTTTTTAAAAAAACATTTCATAGTAAATAAATCTTTTGATTTAAATGTACTTGTTTACTTATTTGTACATTTTCAAATGCATATATAAATTAATAGGTTCAGAAATTCCAGAACATGTTTGAATAATGACACTGAACGTACCAGTGGGTCGCATGGATTAGTTTTGCGGGCCGTATATTGGGCACTACTGTTTTTGAGCATTAAAATTGCCTGATTTCTGTGTTCTATCGCCTGACCAAAGATTGTCCAAAACCTTCAACAAATTGAGATAAACTCTGATAAATCTTAAAATAAAGATTTAGGAGTGATGGAAACGAACTTGGATGCAATGTTTTTTGAGATCGTTCAATTTTTCAGTTTAAATAGCTTTCATGGTGCAATACTAAGTCACTCAAGATTTCTAATGCTTTTTTTTAGCTACTGTTACTTTTTTCCCAGAACATTTTTCCATGACTGAAAATAAATTTCCATGACTTAGACTGAAAATTTCAATTTTCCATGACTTTCCAGGATTTCCATGACCCGTACGAACCCTGACAGATGCTTTTTCTTTTCTGCATTTCAACTGTGTAGAACTTAAACAACCAAATAAACTTAATGAGCAACATTAGTCTTTAAAGTAAATAGTTACTTACCTGTCTTTTAATTTGTTCTTCCATACTTCAAAAAAATATTTTAAAAAGAAAATGAAAGCTCAAACACGGAAAATCGAGCAGAGGACACTGGCGAAGTAACACAATATTTACGATGGACGCCGCTTCACGGATAAAGATGAAATAGTTCTTTGTTTTAATTTCAATTTTCTCATTAATGCAACAACATTTTATCAAGATATTTTTTCCTTGTAATAATACAGCTTTATTTTTTGAGAAAAATTAAATTTCACATTTTGCACTTTCCTAGTTGTAGAACTCTATTTCTAGTGATACTCTCTATTTCTAGCATCCAAGTTGTACCACTGACTATTAGTAACCTCTTTCACTAGAGATAAAAATTTCCTATAAAGAGGACTAGATTGGAGAAAATGGAAGCTTACCAATGAATAATTAATCACACTAGCCATTTGAGAAGGTGTAATAAAAAGCTACATGCCAAAAAATGGTGAAATGATTTTAATTTTTCTGAAATAAGTGTTTTCTTTTTCTCCATAATGTGTCCCAAATTTAGATCACGCTTTTGTTGATATTTTCAGGAGTTGATCCAGGTTATTTTTGGGTCATCATTTTGTGAAAAGAAAAAATATTTTTTGAATTTTCTTCATTTTGGTGAAATTTTCTCTTTGGAGAAGAAAATCATGTACTATCTTAAATGTGAGCATTTTTAGCTATCATAATTATGTTGGAAACCCCTTAAGGCCTGGAGCCTCCTACAATTATATTGCATTTAAATACATTTTAGAAACTTGGATTTTCTTTTCTTTTTTTAATACACTCAAGGACATTGAAAATAGCGCCCCAAGAAAGAAGAAAGGTACAATCATGAAATTTTGCATGTAAGAAGAGTGACATCTGATATGCAAATGATCCAAGTTTGGTGTCAATGCACATGACCATTTAACCTACAGCATCGATGAAATCGGGAAAAGGTGCTATATAAACCAATGCATAATTTAAAATTTTTAAATGTTACGATTACATCAGGATTGTCAGATAACCTTAATGAATGAAGGATACCAGGTAGGTGAGCTAGAAATCGTTTCTCACAGTAAAGCGAGTTTGAGGGTGGTTTGATAATCGGCATGAAAATTGCAGGCTCATCGATCAGCCGTGTTGCTGCCTAGGTGAGCCATTCGGAGTGTTCTGTTAGAAACTGTTGGAGTCAGTGGACACAAGATGGTACCCACGAGCAAAAAACTGGGTCTGAAGCGACCGGGAAGACAACGCGGAGAAAGGATGTAAGGATCGTGCAGCAAGTGCTCGTGGATCCCGCAGTGACTTGTTTCACCACACCAGCAGGAGTAGCAGTTGTTCCCCGAAACATTTCAAAACGTCTTGTGGAAGTAAATCTGCAATCCAAGCGCCCTTTTAGTGTAATCCCTTCAACACCAAAACATGATCGCTGCGTCTGCAAGGGTGCAAAGCCAGAGAGATGTGTGATGTCACTGACTGGCTAAAAGTGGTGCTCAGTAATGAGTCCCGATTCGTTTTGGTGTCAGATAGTATCAGCGCATGGATGTAGAGGCACCCTGGAGAAAGGTACCGCTTCACCAATTCTATCGCACGGCACACTGCCCGTACAGCAAGCATAGTAGTCTGGGAGGCTAGAACCTATGATAACTGGTCCATTCTAGTTATAGTACGTGGAACCTTAGTGGGCCAGTGTCATGTTAATGACATTCTACAACCACAATAGGATCGTTCCTAAATGGCATCCCAGGAGCAATTTTCCAACAAGATAATGCTCGCCCGCATACAGCTAGAGTTGCTCAAGACTTCTTACATCCTTTTGAGACTCTTCCATGGTCAGCCTGCTCCCTTGACTTGTCCCCTATAGATCATGTATGGGATCAGCTAAAACGCCAGATGTCGTCGTGCTACTCTGTGCAAGATTTACAGGAGGCTGTTCAAAATTTGGGGGTCCATCTGCCTCAGGATAACATCAGAAGTTTAATTAGCTCAATGTCGGACCATATTGGGCATGTATTGCAGCAAAAAGTGGTCCAACACGCTATTGGAGTAGTATGGTGTTTACCTCATTTCTTAACCTGTATTTGTTTAATTGTCTAGATTTTGGGATCAAATGTATCTCCCATCTGTATCATTATGTACATTAAATTTCACTTCAATCCAATGCTTCCATCTTGGGGAGCCATTTTCAATGTTCCTGAGTGTATATTGTTTCCAGGCAAGCTTAATGAGATAAAAAGGGCAATTCTTTTAAAATAAAAGTTTAAAAAAAGAAAAGTGAAACAACATATATTAGGATATATAATTTTGTGAAGGGGTAGGTTTACGACACAAAATTTTGTGAAGGGGAAGCAGCAAGCAGACTTAATTTGCAGTTGGAACAAAGCTTGATTTTTTAATAATTAAATAAAGTGCACTCATAGTAATAGTACAAAATAATTTGATCAATAGGTAAATGTAATGAAAAAATTTAAGGTTATTTTATTTTATGTTATAAATGTAGCATATTATTAGTAAACTCTTACCCAGGCTATCAATGATTGAAATCACTCACTTTTTAACTCAAACCGCAGAAATAAACTTGAAAATTTTAAATTTCACAAGTTCTGCTTTTTTATACTCATAAAGAAAATCTTTCAAGGCTTAACCTTTTTTTATTTGAAAAGAAACAAAATAAAATGATGCATTTCACTTACGAAATTGCACGGGATTTGGCATTCTTTGATCTCGTAAAACTCCTTGGAAAACATCGTCAACATCTTTACTATCCATTTGAGGTAAACCTGTAAAAGTTATTTTTCTTGACATAAAGTCACAACAACCACAAAAATCTCATTCAGAAATAAAAAGTCATTTCTTAACAGCAAAAAAGGTACACAGCTATTTCTCAATACCTTGCTAATTCTCAGTAAAAAATTAAAACTACTAACAACACTTTTTACTTTTTCCTGACCCTCTACAATAATAATAACAACATAGTGGCTAATATTGAACTATGAAAATTAAGGAGTTTGATGCATAACATTCAGCAAACATTGCATGAATAAATTTCATGACAAAGTTTGAGTGAAAAAGGGATTTTTAAAATTTCAAGTAGGGATTCTTGAACTAAGCAGGTATAGGATCTGAAATATACAATTTTAAGATAACAAAATGTTTTTAAAAAAGGTATAAGTTTAATTTATTTTCCAATGATAATCAACATATCTTGCAAAAAGTAAAAATTTAAGAAGTGTGGTAAAAATTTGGAACATTTTTTAGCACATTTTTTGGGAAATAAAAAGAAAATGAAATCAAAATGTCTCAGAAATAATCAGACATATCCAATCATCATACTCATGTATAAAAAGGTTTCGTTTCTGCGATCATCACCATTTCAGAGTAGGGATTTTTATCGAAATTCTAATAACTGAAAACACTTTTTTGGGGAATTTTAATATTTAGATGAAAGTTTGGGTGACATTTACATCAATAGGAAGTTATGGAGAAGAGGTCGAAATTTGGGAGGGTGGGGGGAGGGGGGTACCCTGATAGCAATAATTTTATTTTTAAAATCTATAAGCTTGGAATAACTATTAAATTCACCATCAAAAAAAAAAAAAATAATAAATAAATAAAATACAAATATCAATAAAAAATTCATTTAAAAAAAATTTCTACCTCAGAAATTTCAAGTTTGGATTTACAAAACAAATTTTAAAAAATAAAAAAAAATTCTTTAACTCTATTTAAGAAAGAACTGGATCTGGAAAACAGATATTGATGAATACTAACTTAAATATAGTCTGTACTTGCAGAATATAGATTTTTAAAAAATGTACTTACCAGAAATATCATGCACATTAAAATTAGAAGCAGATAAATGTTCTTCTTTAATACTTTTAATTTCAGATTTAATAATGCTTTTGTCTAAAAATAAAAATATATTAAAAAAAATTAGGATTGGTTACTCACTTACATGTTGAACATTCATTAATTTTCAGTGTTATCAAATTATTATATAGAAAAGAAATCAATTTTTTTGCTTTAAAGACACAATAAAAATACATACAAGTAATATTTGCAGGAGTTGTATCTTTAGTGTTAACTCCACCTGTTGCCAGAAATTCTTTCATATCCTAAAGTAGTAAAAATATCTGCAATTATTAATTTTACAAATGAAAAATTTCTCTCTGCAAGAAAAAATGCATAAACATTTTAAATAAAAATTACATATGACAAAAATATTGCAGACATAGAAACAAAATAAAATTTACTTCATTTTTTTAGGTTTTATTTTTTTTTAATCTTGAGACTTATTTGTGTTATACATTAGTGCTGGTATGCAACTTTGATTAAAAGTAATAACACAATTGTTTATGAACAATTATAATTGTTTTAAACAAAATTCCAGTCACCTTAAACATAACATCTTAAATTTTAAAAAGCTCATAAAACTTACATGAGGCTTTACATCAGCTGAGAGATTAGCATTAGAATCTTGAATGGACTGCATGACCTTTGCTTTATCTTCTAGAGGATTTTTATTAGCTGATACATTATTTTCACCGGGTGCTTCATGGGAATCATGAATTTCTGTCGATCTTCCTAGTTTTTTGCATGACATTAAAAGTTCTTTTCCAAAAAAAGCATCCTGTAATAAATCCAAATTCTTGTTTTAAACTATTAAATTTAATAACACTAAGGTTCCACCACATAACCAAATACTTGTTTGAACATATTTCTGAACTACAACTTGATCATCATCATATTCGTCGAATTTTCAAATGACTGGTAAAGTCACTTAACCACCTTGCAGTTAATGACGAGATATCTCCTCCATTTAACATGTACTTCTGGGACTGGCGAACCACAAGGGGGTTAAGAAACTGAAGAATCCCACGTGAGTGCATAAACACATGCAGTCACATGTGGCAATGCAATCTGAAGTTCCTCACCTATGGGATAGTGTTTTTCAAGAAATACAATAATATTTACAAAATAATAAATTTGAGAAAAAATATTCCTCAATATGCTAAAATTAAAAGCTCTGGAAACAAACTGACAAAGGGAAAAAAAATCTCATTTTTGAATTTAGTTTATAATGGGCATCAACTAGTACAACTAGTAAATTAAACAACGGTTAATAAAAACAACCTAATAAAGCCAATTTACGATTTTTAACAAAAAAAATTTTAAAAAACATAATTTTTTTTTAAATTTTTACACAGAACAATTGATTTCTTATTTTTTATGAGTAATTTGATGATTGTACAATATTTGGAGCCAACTGAATCATAAATGAGTGAGATATAAGTTTCTGAACCTCAGGTTGGCTGCATTTGCCTTACACATTAGAAAATATGTAAAACAGCATTTTCAAGTTACAAAAATCTAAAACATTTCTTGAAGATCCCTCCTCCCTCCCCCTTTGCAAAAAAAAAGCAAGTCGGAGCCTGTACAAAATTCAAGAAGAGACGAAAAAATTTAAACATTTATTTAGACCGAATATCTTTTATGATTCAGTTATGGTATGAACTTTTAGTTCTGTATGGTGCATAAACAAATCTGAAACTACACATATTTACGGAATTGCAAACATAGGCTTTCATGTTGAGATGATAAAGTCCCTGCCAATTGTTAAAATCACATTTGTTCTGAGGACATTTGAATTTACAAAGCGGCTGACTTTATAAACCAGCATTCCTACACTTAAAAAAAAAGAAGTTTTGAAAGTTTCAATACTCATAAAAAGAGATGGATTAATTCATTTACTTTTATTTTAAATGCTTCAAAATACAGTTGACATTTTAACTAAACGTGAAGTACATATTTTTTTTTCACAAGAGTTTTAAAATACTGGCGTAGTGTTGTTTGATAAACAGAATTTAAAAATAAAAATTCAATAACGTTTGACAGTTTGTTAAGATTTTTGTAACTTTCAACATTACATCGTTTCTTTGCTCTAAAGCACAGTGTGTAATATCAAGTGCTATTCTGACGTCTATTATTGAAAAGGTTAAATTTGACGCTGCGATTTGCTCATCTTCCGAGACCCATTCCTTCTTTCTTTTTGGTGAGACATAAATTTGAAATTATATTTTGTCTGTTGCGATTTTCAACTCATTACAACTGTCTTTATCATTTCTAACATATTTTAGTACGACTCTCAAAAAGCTTCATTTAATAAAACATCGATAATGATTTTATTGAAGGATTGCTTTGACATTGCAATGATTCTGTTCATACAGATTTGATTCTAAAAACAGGCTGCTTTATAAGTGGCAATTGCTGTACATTCAAAATATTTTTTTTTTTTTTTTTCAGTTTTAAAGGGAAAAATAAATTAATAAAAAGATTTAGGAGAACAAACATGAAACACTGCATTGTGATCCCAAATATTTGAAGGTACTGTTGAGACTTACAGGAAAAGATCAAATATTCAAAGCAAATGAAAAGTTTTCAAATAATTCGATCAAAAAGTTTAATGACCTATTATAATTTTTTATGCTTTTGAGAACAACTTTCAAATTCGACTTATTCATGATTTTGTGATCTGCAAACACCCTGTTCCCCAGTCCCATTTTTATTGAATATTTAGAAAAGTTGCTATGTCACAAAAAAACAGTAGTTAGTTGCAACGTATTTTCAAAATATGCACACTAAATAAATTATTCACAATGTTTTTCACTTGGCACAGAATCCTTTCATAGAACCTTTAGAGGCATTTATCCATTAGGAAGTATTTCTTACCCTCAAATAGCCAGGAAAGCTTTCATCTAGATGAGTTTTCTTCTTTGGTTTTCTCTTTCTTTTAGGCTTATCAATACCACCAATCTCCAAACTTTCAGCAGTTGGAACAGGCAAGGGAACAGATGCTTCATTTGATAATGAAAAGAGAGATTCGGAAGGTTGTGAGCCAGAAATTTCTCCTAAAGTAAAGAAAAATTAATTTGTTTTTCAAATTCCTTGAAAAAGAAAAGTTTTTTTTTCTTTTTGCTAATTTAAACTTGAACATCATCTAGGACATAATAACGAATAATGAATAAATACCTTGGTGCTTGAAAAATAAATTAATCAATCAACCAATGTTTTAATGCACAAAAACTGCAAATAATTTATATGCAGCAACTTGCAATTTTTGAGCATCAAAATGTTGGTTTATTGATCCATTTAATCATCAATGACCACTCTAACTGGACTTACAGACTTGCTGGTACAGTGCCCACCGCTTATTAAAATCATTCGTTCTGAGGACATTTGATTTTATAAAGCGGCTGATTTTATAAACCGGCACTGATGCACTGAAAAAAATCAAAAGTTTTTAAGTATAAACACTTTAAAAAAGAAATAAATTACGATTAGTTGTATTTTATTTTTAGTCTTGTTGTAGTGTATTATTTTATTCAGTTGCAAAATACAGTTGACATTTTAACTTATATAAAGTACATTTTTAAAATTTCTCAAGGGTCTTAAAATATTGACTTATTGTTGTTTGAATAAGAGAATTTGAAAGTAAAGATTGAGAAATCCCTAATTTAATTGCAGCATCACACTAACTACATTTAGGAAGCTTGTCATACTAATTCAAAATTTTGAATTAATCTTTCACACTCAAGTCGCCACGACTTGCTAGCTAGCAATTTTAACTAAATTGTAAAAATGAACTGTCAACTCCTGTAGATAGCTGAATGAGCACGAACTGATTGACTCAGTTGTGAGTGAGCAGGGCTGCATTTCGAAACAGTTCTGCGAAGTAGAAACAGGCAGCACCAACTAAATATATGGCTCTGAAACAATTCTCTTGAGACTGCTTCATTCTTTTTCTTTTTTTTTTTTTCATTCAACTCCCCCCCCCCCCCCAAAAAAAAAACATACAACCTTCACCTTTTTTTCTTTTTTTTTCGTTTTTGTTTATGTGGAATTTGCTATTTTGTTAGTGCTGCAATGTTTTAAATCCTTGAAAAAAAAATAAAATCCTGGTTCTATTCAGAGAAGAATTAACATATGCTCTCCTAAAGTTTGATTTTATAAAACGGCGAGGATGATTTAATTAAAGGATAAACCTAACATGTTTTGATATAGAAATGATTCTGTTCTTCCAGATTTGATTCTATAAAGCGGCTGATTTTATAATCCAGTGATTTTATTAGTGGCGAGCACTGTACTCACTTTTGTATTTTTATATACAGATGGGAGTTTTGCATTTCTTAAGTTGGTACAATCATTCATGGAGGGAGGGGGCATTTATTTTGTAAAATTAAAACCGCAATAAAAACTTTGTTATTCAATGTAGGCTTTGTACTTAAAGATGCAAACATAAAAATCAATAACTTAGCAAAAAGTTTTTTTTTTTTTTTTTTGCATATATATCAAGCAATATAGACTGTAATTTCTTTTCATTGTCCAATAAGTAACATTTTAATAGACATTTTCCTGGATTTATTTATGATTTAATATAGGTTGCAATTGAAACCATGTACAACAAAACTAAATAACTAAAAAAAAAACTAAATTAATCATTGTGAATCTAAAAAGTTAGCAAGAAGTTTACTCGATTTCATGTATTTTAAACTACCTACTTACACTGTGGAAATCGATTTGCAATTATGTTATTTACATATATGCTTAAGAAAAATTTTAAAACATACTATACAATATGAAAGACTTGAATTAAAAGGTATATTAAAATTAAAAAAAAAAAAAAAAACCTTTTAGATAAAAGCTGTTTTTTTTCATACTGAAGAACAAATGAACTTTTCCACTTCCATTCATGAAGATTATATGGAATAAATCTTTAGTGCAGCCAGAATCTACCTTTTTGTGTGTGTTTGGGGGGGGGGGGGTCAGAGTAATCCTAGCAATCACATATAACATCACTCTAAAATTGACAATATGACTTCTAAAAAGGGTTCTGGGATTGATCCCCACCCCCTAGCATTGATGCTGGTGACAGAGTGAATACTAACTAAATACAAATACAATTACAAAAGTGACGACCAGCAACAGGCTCTGGGCCCAGCTAGACTGGTCCTAGTCAATTTACAATCCCCAGTGAAGATCAATGGCCCTCTTAAAACTGTCTACTCCTTTGCTCATTACCACCTCTTCCGGTAAGCTGTTCCAAGGTTCCACTACCTTGCTAAAATAATAATTTTTCCTAATATCCATGTTAGCCTGAGATTTAAATAGCTTAAAACAATGACCCCTTGTCCCGTTTTCGGTGCTAAACTTTAGCCCCCTAACATCTTTCACTTTAATAAATTTAAACAGCTGAATCATGTCCCCTCGGTCTCTTCTTTGCTCAAGACTGTACATTTTTAGCCTTCTAAGCCTGGAATCATAATCTAAGTGGGAAAGTCCACTTATTAGCCTTGTAGCCCGCCTTTGAACCCTTTCCAATACATTAATGTCTTTCTTAAGATAAGGAGACCAAAACTGAACAGCATACTCCAAATGGGGTCTTACCAAACTTCTATATAAGGGCAGAAGAACTTCTTTAGATTTATTTGAAATAGATCTATTGATAAACCCAAGCATCTTATTGGCTTTGTTGCTAGCAATGCTGCACTGTTGGCTAAACTTTAAATCCTGACTTATTAGGACCCCCAGATCAGTAACTTTGTCTGCCTGACTAATGACTGAACCTTGCAAATAATAACTTGTACACTTATTTCCATGCCCTAAATGTAGCACTTGACATTTCCCAACATTAACAGCCATACCCCATTTATCAGCCCACTCCGTAATATGATCTAGATCCTCTTGGCAGCTGATTTGCTTGTTCTTCATTTTCTACAGTCCCCATAACTTTGACATCATCAGCAAAACAATTCATGTTCCCAGAAATATTTTTGTGAATATCGTTCATAAAGACAATGAACAAAACAGGCCCTAACACTGATCCTTGAGGAACCCCGCTAAAAGTAAGCCAAAAGAACTCAATGTTGCAACTAATGCTTCGAGTATAAATGATATAAATATTTTCATGCAAAAGTACTCAATATGCGAGATGATCAGTTTCAATTGTCATACAACTAAGTTAAATTTTTGCATGATGTATCAAATCTACACACCTTGTTCCATACTAGAATCTTTCATGGAAGTTGATCGACGTTGAGGCTTAATGCAAAACCCACCAATGCCTAAAAAAAGACCAAATATATCAATGAAATAATGGACAACAAATTCTTAAAAATACATTTAAAAACGCATACAAAAGCAAACCACTAACATAAATAAAAGCAAAAAAAAATGACACATTATTACTCAGTAAAACAAAAATATGGCAAATCCTAATCACTTCACAAAAAAAAAAAAACTGGATTTTTTCTACATGTTGATTTATTTGGCACAATTAAATATTTATATGGGTGCAAGTTTGGTGATGTGTTCCAAGACAGAAAATCCCCCCCCCCCCCCCATCATGCTTAAGGGGAAATTATTGGGCGACCTTCAAAAATATTAGAGAAAAAGGGGGTGGAGCTCTGGGGTCTCCCTGAAACTGAAGCTTTAAAAACGAAATTGTACTCCATCTTTCATAACGTTCATACACTTTTCATATGCATGATTAAAGGATGGAGTTCAGGAACCCTCCTTCGGCAATATTTCGAAATTGAAGTTCAAAAAACGCAATTTTAGACGATGTTGGATAATGTTAGGGGTAAAAGCGTTCACAGCTCCCCGCAATTAGATTTTTGCCGATCGTAAACATTTTTATTGCAGCAATAAAATCACTTTGGACATAGAATTTTCACTTCTGCAACATAAATCAGTTCTGATCGGAAAGTCTACCCAAGGTAGCGCAGCAAACTAGAAAAAAAAAGAAAAGTGGGGGAAGAGTATGGGCAACTAATAATAATGAACTAACATCATTCTCCTACACAGTCTTCATTTGAAAAAGAATTCTTTTATAAGATAGTGGGTGGTAAAATTAGCAATAAAAAACCATTTCAGTGAAGTATATATATTTTTTTAAACGAGGTACACATTCCAATATTCATTAATTAAAAAAAGAAATAGGGGAACTGAATCCGTACCCTAGGCAGGGCCCCCGAATCACATCCCTCTTAAGGCACTCAAATATAACCTAAAGTGGCGTTTTAAATATTTCAGCATTAGAAAACTTTCGGAAGAGAACTCCCGAACCCCTTCCTCTAAGTTCACCATAAATGTCCAAAATTTTAATTTTTAATCATTTCTAAATTTTTTTCTTGGAATAATATCCCCTTACCTATAAACATGACTTATGACCGCCTAAAAGTTTTAATACTTTAATTTTTGAAACTTTTTGAAAGAAGCCTCCAACACCGTTCCTCCTTAAGTCATCCAAAAATAGCCCAAAACAGAGCTCTTTAAATTTCAGAAACGGAAATATTTTGGGCTGGGAGGCGAAATACCCCCCCCCCCCCTCACTGTGTTTACTAAAGGCAGTGTAAGTTTATGTTTAAGATGTATTTTTCTATTGAAAGAGCTACTCCCCTCCCCACATCGCCAAAAACAACCTAAAGTTTTAAGACTTCAATTTAGAAAATGTTTCGAGAAAGACTCCTGATTCCTTAACTCTTAACTTACTCAAAAATAGCCAAAATAGCATTTCAATACTTCAGCATGGAAAAATTTTCTGGTATGTGAACGCCCTTTGGTGTGGCGTAAACATTTCATCTCGTCAGCAATCACTCAATCGGTGATTCAGATTCAACTCTAACACATTTTTAGAGCGCACATAATTTTCATTTATGCGTGTAAAGTTTGCAAAAAAAACACAAATGAAAAAAAAAAGAAAACGAAAAGATGATCAAAAATAGCAAGAAAAAAGGCTAAATTTTCAATTACAGACGATTATTTCGAAAATTCAGGGAGAATAGCGAGCAAGTCCGCAGTCTGCAATGCAGTGAGTTGGAAATAACAGAGCTATACATAAAAAATGGCAAACAGTGCAAGTCTAAAAGTCACTCCTCCATAAGCACGTTGCAAACAAAACAAGCCCATGGCGGAAAATCGAAAGAATGTCGATGTAAGTTCGTGGTTATGGAACGGTCGAGTAATATTAAAGCATATTTTTCAAACACTCAATTTTTCTTTTTTAAGGAAAAACTGAAAGAAAGTCATTGAATTTCTTTCCATCTCGCCCTCCGTCTCCGAAATTTTGTCCAAGACGGAAATCCGTCCTGAGACGGAAGGTCTTGCACCCATGAATATTTAGTACATATTTTGGAACATTTAGTCATAGTTGAACAAGAGAAACAATGTTGTGAAAGATAACAATTTTGCCTTAATACAAATGGTTAAAACGTAAAAGAACTCTATGAATCTAAAAAAATAACTGATTTAAAAACCAACTTCAGCGCAGTTAAGATGAAGGATCAAACTCTATTGCAAACATGATTTACATCCAGACCTAAAAAGCCCGTTTTAATATGAACTAACTTTTATTTCATGACCTAAAATATATCTCTCTCTCACAATTATTTAAAAATACAGTACATTGCTCTTATGTAAACCAAAAATATAGTTATTATAAATGTGAAGTGAAAGTCACTTCTCTCAAATATAAGAATTGTGCAAGTATTTTACTATTTTGAAAATGTTAATGCTTTCATTAAAAAAAAACTGTTAAAATCAAGCACACACACACCCCTCCCCCATGAGTGTTTACAAACCTATGAGAACCCCCCCCCCCCCAAAAAAAAAAAAACAGAGCTCAGTTATTACAAAAATTTCAGCCACTATAAATTCCATAATTAAATATTAAAAATAAACTAAATTGAAGAAGTAAACATATTTTTTATGCAAGCATATTTTTTTATACAATACTTTACAAAGGATATCAATTAAGAATAAAAACAAGATTATTTCTTATCACCTAGTTTTTGAAGTTTCCTTGGCCTTTTCTTCTTTTCACCTGTAGCATCTGTGGCCATATCACCGGAACCATCAATAACTAGTTTCCCTTCTTCAAAATCATAAGCTTTAAGACTTTCCTCCATGCTAATGGGCTCTGGTTTGATTTCTTCTAAACATAAATAAACAAAAGGTAAATGAAATATAGATACACACCTTAAAGTCAGCAGACCACATGATTCAAATTCAATTCCAAGCATAAAAATTAAGGATCTTTTAAAGACTAGAATGGCATTGAATACTAGTTACATAATACAACTTTTGTAGCAGTTTAAAAGTTTTTCATAGCTGTAAATAAGGTAGTTAAGATAATGAATGCACTAATGAAAGTGAACAGTGACAAATTTTATCAAGAAATTTTGAGTTTAAAACACAGTTGAAAAACAGATTTTCATTTTGATTTGACTCAAATTAGGCTAGTGTCATATTTCCAGTAAAATGACATATTAACAGACTATTTTAAGTATAGCTAAGAGATTTTGCTTAATTTTGATAGGGACCTTAGTAACTTGATTTTTTTTTTTCCTGCTATTTTTGAAGGTCTCAATATTATGAGTTCACAAAGCATGGCAGCGAGGGGTGATAATAATAATATTTAGGCACAATAGGAGGGCCTTAATTTCTTTGAATAGAAGTTACCAAAACAGTTTCAGGCTATTTTTAGTTGCTTAAAAGAAAATGATGCCACCCTCCTCCAACCGGCCCCTTGGATCAATGATTGTATGCAACTTTGAAACAGCTAAATATTTTAGAGAAAAAGATTCAAATTCTCTAAAAATATAACCCAAGCAAAGGTACTTTACAAATAAAAATGTTTAACAAAACTTGAATTGACTTGAACATGCTTAACATCAATTTGTACCTGCAACGGACATTGCTTCTTCATTTTTGTCTCCTAGCTGCGTTGAAAGGGATTTCCCTTCTAGGGAACTTCCTAAACCCAAAAGGCCCTTCAATTTTCTCGGCCTTGGAATCTTTTTTGGTTGTTCTGGAACTAGAGATTTGATGTAACTCATTCCACTCTCAGACAAATAAACACCGTCTAAGTAAAACTGTACCGGATGTTTAGATTTCACTGGTGGAGGCTCTGAAATGAACATATTATAAATTAGTAATAACTGATAAAATAAGCAAGAAAGTTACTGCAACAAAACAGTTTGATGAAGAAAATTTATTACAGTATACTTCCAACAAATTTTGAATTATAAAGAAGGTTTTATTTTTTTCTTTTTCAAATTATCAATAATTTATACTTACCAGGTTCTTTGACTTTGGCTACTGGAGAAGAATGTTTTTCAGGAATTGGTTCTACTTCAGGTGTGGGAGTCCTTGGAGGTGCTGCTGCTCCAAAAGAAAAAACAATGAGTTAAAAATATTTACATTATTGTGTTAGCTTAAGTTTCTACATAAAGTAAATATTTGAGAAATTTAATGGAATGACTGTCCCATCTAAGTAAGAAACTTGCAGAACTTCACTCAAAATCTTTTAAAAGGTTAATATATGGTTCAAAGTTAGAGCTCTGTATGCTCAACTCCCCCTCCCCAAAAAAAAATAAATAAATAAATAAAAACATAGCTTTTAAAAATGAATAAACAAGTCACTTATGAAAAAAAGTAGTAGGTAACATGAAATTTAATTGTAGTATAAACTTAAAAATACTGATCAAAACTTTAAAATTATAAAACAGACATTAGAAAAGTGTCAGTTTTAGGCAGAGATACTCAAGTTCAAGGATGATACACCAAGAAAAGCTTTGTTCTAGCAATTTGAAAAGCAAAAGGTTATAACTAGTTGAAACTTCCAATACTTATTATTTTTGTTAACTTCAACCAACATTCTAGCTACAAAGCAAAATCAATATGAGTAATGCACAAAAAAAAAAAATATTTCACTATAGGTCTTTGTGGATTATCTAACAATGATCATGTTGTTTAGCTGCGACATTTCAATACTTGTAAATTTACTAAAGTGAGCATAAAAGTCACAAAAATTTCTTATATATCTTTATATAAATTTTAATAGCAGTAGACTTACGCAGTAGATGTGGAGGTAACTCATCTGGGGGTCTGCAAAGTGCACATAAATAACCATACTCAGCACATTTTTCAGCATGATTCTCCGACTCAATCTGATCACAAATTCCATGTAACCACCTATAATAATTTAAATATTTTAAAATCAGAATAGTATTAAAACAATCACAAATGTGGGTGTAATAGATACATTTTCTAAACTTTTCATAATATTAAAATTATATGAAATTCAAAAACAGAAGCAAATGAATCAATAAGATCAGAAAGAGTGCTAAAGTCAATATTGAAAATACTTCCCTTAAAAGAAAGGTAATTACAGTTCTAAAATGGAGCATAATTATCTCTATGTACTTCCACATTAAGTGGCAGATCAAGCAATGCTCATTCCATAACCTTTAGGTCAGGAGTGTCAAATAGCAATTACATAGTGTGAATGTCTAATTTTACACTAAATCAGAGGTTAACTACACAAGCAAACTTTGTACTCATTTTATACATCTTGGAGTGATAACTCACTGATTCAACTCAGAATAGCTAATCAAAATAACACCATGGTTGGTTAGCTTGGTAGTCAAACATGATTACATGCTGCAGTCTTATTGAAAAAAATTAGGTTTGTAAAAAGATGACGTTTTAACTAAGCAATGAAGCAAAACGGTTTTTAAACAGACAGATTAACTAATGCAGTTTTAAGTATAGCTTACTTAAAACTGCATTAGAAGAGAACTAATGCAGTTTTAAGCAGTGATGTTCCCATAGGGGACATCCTAATACGCTGTATGCTCTCAAACATTTTTTAGACACATAGTGTATACCCTCAAGCTTCAAAAATGTTCACATTATGACATTTATGTATATGATTGACACACATATTGTGCATAACTAATTACTGTGCGTATACCCTCAGAAAAATTGATGGGAACATCACTGGTTTTAAGAAAGCTATACTTAAAACTGCATTTAGTATAGTTTACTTTACAGGCTTAAAAGAGACATCAAATTTACAGCTATGGGCGTAGAGGGGGTGAAGAGCGGGGTAACTGACCCTCCCCAGATTAGAACCTCTGACCCCAACGCTACTTCCTTTGTCACCACAGTGTTTTTAAAATTGCATTTTTAAGATTTCAATTTCAAAAGATTTCTGGGGGAAAATCGCTTAACTGCTTCAGGGTGGCGACAGGAACTGGGAAAAAAAGTTCCCTGACTTTTCCCTGATTTCCCTGATTAAGTTCAATAAATTTGAATCCTGATTAACGTTACCAATGATAATGGTTTTTTTTCTTTGCCCTACCTGAAAAGCATAGCATATTAAATGAAATGCAGTGTTTAAAACGGTTTAAGCTATAAATAAAAAATATATATTGAAAAGATGCTCCTTTTTTTGGCAAAAACAGTACATTAAATTTTCGGCACAGAAATCTTATAGGAAATCTAAAACAAATACTTTACTTCCAGGAACCAGTTAACATAAGAATTTTAAAAATTATCAAAACCACTCTTAAAGACATATCTAATCATGATGCAACTAAAAATTTTAAATGGAAATAATCTTGAACTGAATTTTCAAGCAGTATAATTGTTGCTGCAAGAATGATAAGTGATAGTTAAAGTACATAAGTAATGTAGTTTTACTTACGTAAATCATTAATAGAAATATTTATGTAAAACAAATTAAAATCTTTCAACAACCAGTCATATTGAGCTATTCTCTAGTCAAAAACTTAGGTTTTAATGAATGAATAGGGCATTTTAACTGTTAAAAAAAAATAAAAATATTTATTTAATGTAACCAACTCAATTTCAAATGATTTCATTAGTTGTCGAAAAAAAATCATAGATTACTTTAGTAACGAACAATATTGAAATGCAAAAACAATAATTAATTTCAAAGTATATATGTATATGGTTTTAAGATAAAAGAGTTTTAAAGCCTGAAAAAAGAAAAAAAACGTCGTATAATCTGAAGTGACAGCAGCGAATAATACCATAGCAAAAAAAATCATTTTCAGTCAAAATTTAATTTTAGCTATTAAATTAAAAATGCCAAGTGAAAACATTTTAAGATTTTATCAGCCTTATTAAAAAAATAAAGATTTATCTTCAAATTGAACAGTATGCTAAATGCTTCAAGACAATGAGTAAAGGCAAGGCAGCAAAGTCAATAATGATGACTTCCTCTTTGCCTGTAGGGTTGTTTATTTTACGTAGCATGGAATGCTTAGAAGGAAAATTCAAGCTAGCTAAAATGAACAACTTTACAGACACAGAAGCAATCTTAGGAAGCTCATATTAGATTGAATACTTTGACCTTGATGAAAATAGATGCACAAATATGGGGCTGTGTATAATCATACCGCATTTATTTTACTTTTTTAAAACAAATAGTTGGTGAAAAACTCGTAGGGAATAAAAATACTTCATTCTGCAAAGAATAATTTTTTTTCTTCATTTCATCAATTTTCCCTGAATTGTTGTTGTTTTTTCAAAATTCCCTGATATGTCCCTGATTTTTCCCTGAATGATAAAGTTTCCTGACTTTTCTCTGATTTCCCTGATCTGTCGCCACCCTGTGCTTTTTTTCTCACTTGACAAAAAATAGCCCAAACTGACGTTTTTAGGGGATTTCAATATCAAACCATTTCCGGAGTCAGAACCCCTTTCTCCTATTGTCCAAAAATGCATTTTTAGGACTGCAATTTCGAAAATTTTCCAGAGAGAGCTTCTGAATATTCTCCAGTTGCTTAACTTCGTCAATTACAAAAGAAAGACTGAAATTGCATTTTTAAAGCTTCAGTTTCGGAAAATTTCGGCAAAGAAGCCCTACCCATCAAAGATAACCCAAAATTGACTTCAATTTTGAAAAAGAAAAAGGACCCGACCCGGCACCTACTTTTCCCTTACCAAAACTAAAATTGCCAAACATTGCAAATCAATATTTTTTATCTGAATTTGTACCCCGGAAACCTTTGCCCCGACCATCTCTAACAACACCAAAGATGGATTAAAACTACGTTTGTAAGATTTCAATTAGGAAAAACTTCACGGGAAAATTCCCTGGTCCAACTATCTCCGTCATTCCTCTGATGTTACCAAAAAGTCTAAAACTGATTTAGGGGATTTTTGGAATCTATCTTTCCTTCAAATAAATAAATTGCAAATCAAGAATTTTTCAATATTAAACTTGTCTTATGTTTTATAAATTCACAATATAATCATAAAAAAAATTAAAAATAATACAGGAGCTTGAAGGAAGATGGGCATGGGTGGCAGATTCAAGTCTTTGACTTGTTTCCAAAAAATTGAAGATCCAGCACTGGGGGAGGAGAGGAGGGGGGGAATAACAACTAAGATACCCCCAAACTTGTTGCGCCTATGCTTGCTTTTCCCTAATGGGAATTCTGGCTACATCATTTTTCACTTATTTATTTTAAATCTGTTAACTTAATAACATCTTTTTTTTTAAAAGTCACCCTTTAAAAACTTCAAACTGATAATCAAGCAATTGAAAGAAAAAAAGGAGTATCCCATGAGCACCAACATGTTCAAACTGAAATAGGCTCACAAAAGATTTACATGAAAATCACACTTATGAGGGTTGAAAGAATTCATGATATATAATTATTTCAAAATGCTCGTAACACTGATATTATATTACCTTTCACATCTGCTACACTGAATAATTAAATCATTTTCATCATAATGTTGCTGACACATGCAGCAAATTGTGAAGCTGGCACACGGACCACAAAGTGTATAGTTTAATTGCCAATCGCAGTTAAGACCAGGTGATTTGGAACCACATCGTGTGCACATAACACACCTACAAATGAATAAATTAGAAAGGTGTGAAATATTTAGGAAAAAAAAATTAACTTTGAGAAAACTTTAAAAATTAGAACATATGAAACAGTGATATACAACTTTATGCACTATAATAATATATGCAAACAACTAAAATCAAATTTACTTCTAGAAAAGAAAGGGACTTATGTATCAGATGATTTTACACCTTTAGTTATATTTTAATGAATCTATTTTGAATTTTTACATGAAAAATTAAATAAATAAATAAGATTGCTGTACACTTTCAATAAAGAAATATTTTCAAAAGGTAAGTGGGGTAAAACAGATCGAAAGAGCATTTTTTCCATTCAGTTCACATTTTCAATCTAAAAAAGGACAAAATTCGTAACATTTTTCACTTTATTTAATTAAAGGGCATAAAAAATAGACTTTCACTCACCATCTGCACTTCCAATTACCCTGCGGCACTTCCTGAAGAGGTGGATCCAAACAATAAATATGAAAACTTATATCACACTCATCACACAATAATAATCTGCCTTCATCATGAGGTTGACCACATCCTTCACACACAGTACAATCGAGACAACGCCATCCTTTCTTCAGTACAACTGTTGTTACCTAGAAGATGAATTAACATATTTTTATGCAAATAACATTAAGAATTTGCAATGAATTAGACACTGAGAAAATTGTTGGACTCTTAAAACATCATGGTTTTACATCTTTTTCTTTTTTTCTTTTTGAGCAGAACTCATTTATCTGGAAATCTGTAACCATAGAACAGTGGTTTTCAACCTCTTTTCTTTTATAAACCCCTTCCAAAATCCGAAAGAAATTGCAAACATCTTGTACCGTAATGGTAATTTCAAATAAGAAAATTATAAAATTTGGGAATGGGGCTTTTTCATAATACAGTATTGATTATAAAAATACACTAATTATAACAGCAAAACATATAAATAAAAACATGGATAAGAAATGGAAACCAAAATTGTTTCAACTAACTAACAAATTCTTTGTAAGCGTACACTAGCTTGAGAAAACTCTTAATGGAACAGCTATAGAGCAAAAAAGTTTAAAGTCTGGCTCCATAACTGACAAAAGTTCTACATCAGATTATACATTTGATCTGCTTCTGTATTTACCTTTCAGGTAAATATATGTTGAAAATTCTCGTTCAAAAACAAGTTGATTTAATGGGAAAAATTTATTTATTTTTAAGACAGAAAAATTAGAAACATGTAAAGCAGAAGTCAATAAAATAAGCATTGAAAAATTACTTTTAAATTTCTTGTGATAAATGGCAAATTGTGATAAAAATTTGCCATTACAATATTATTATCATAAAACTCCTTTGTGCATCTCCCTAATTCCCAGGGGTTCCTGAACAACCGATTGGGAAACAATGCAGTGGAAGATACCTTGGAACCAGACGCCTTGCATTTTATGGACTTCAACATTATATAGACCATTTTTCAAATGATTTAACTCATTTCTTGTAAACAGTCAACAATGTTTGAAATATGTTTTGGAGTAACTTTTAAATACAAAAAGTTTGAAAACAGAAGCAAGCATCAAGACTGAAAACAACCATAATGCAAAATAAAGAGAAACATTTATGACACACTTGCCATTCATACAGCAAAAATGGCTGAATAAAATATATAAGATTGGGAGGGAGAGTGACTTTTTACAAAAATTATTATTATACATTTACTAAAGGTGTATGGGAACTTAAATAAACAGATAATCAAATAAAAAATTACATTTTACATCATAATCCCCATGTAAAAAATTAATATGACATATTACATATTTGTATCACATATAGTAAATTATAATGCTCAATAAAAAAGAGGATGAAGTCAAATCTGATGCCCAATTTCAAATCAATTGTTTGTAAATGAAGAGCTAATTACCTTAATGCTTGCACAATATGAATGGTAACATTGTCCACATTGTGCACAAGCAATCAATCGACCTTCTTCTCCTTTTCCAAAACTTCCACACATAACACATAAATCCTGTAAAAACAGTTTGAAGGCATTCAAATTACTTTATGTAACATAAAAAATGAAAAAGCATTCATTTATTCAACAATTTAAAAATATTTACACTCCTTTCTAACACTTAAGATCAACTATGTTTAATACCTGGCACATTACGAATTCATCAGTTGCAGATGTTATAATCAGTTTGTTGTCTTCAGTAGGATCATCATCATCAATTTTATATTCCTTGTGTGTAACACATTGCTTGAAAGAAAAAATTAATTTCCATTAATGTTTACCACTTTAATCTGAAGATTAAAAATAGATGCGTTAAAAAGGCAAAAAGAGTTTTAACAAAAATGCGAGACATCTAATTCTTGCTGCAATTTTAGATAAAATAATTGTAATTCATAGCATTACCGTAAAACATAGCATTATTCTGATTGTTTTGATTGGAAAGAGTAAAAACATTTGCTTTTAGAAATTAACAAACTATCATTAGTCAAAGATTGAAATAGTATATAATGTTAAATACAGTATATACATTTTAAAAATGCATGCAAAAATATAAGAGTAGCACCTAAAACTCAAACACTGACAGAATTACAGACATACAGTGCAAATTATAATAATTATATGTACAGTTGATTAAAGAAAGGGGGAAAACGTTTTAAAATATATGACATGGTAAAAGTGCAAATTGTGAAGTTGTTTATACTTTCAATAAAATTAAAACGTTAAAAGAAAGGGGGGAAACTTTTTAGAATGTATGACATGGTAAAAGTGAAATTGTGAAGTTGTTTGAACTTTCAATAAAATTTAATACAAATATGTAAAAAAAGTGACATCATTCATGGAGAGCTCCAATTTTTCCTTAAAAGCAAATCAAAAATAAAATGCATTAAATCAAGTTTTCTATTTAAGTGATTGCAACTACTGGAAAAAGATATTTCAAAAAACATATTAATTAACAGGAAAATTAAGATGGAATAATTCATTATACAAACATTTTTTAACTGTTACTTGTATGCAATATCAACACAAAATGGACCAAAGGATTAATACATACCAAAGCACTGGTAATATTTGGCATTGCATTTGCTTGATAATTTTTAAACTTGGGTTTTGATTTTTTCTTTTGTCTCAATTCATTTGAACTTGTTCTCCTATGAGCAATTTTACCAGGAGTCTAAATGAAAAAAAAAAAAAAAGATGCAAATCAATTACACTGCAAGTGTTTCAATAAAACATAACAAAAGAATTTATCTGCATGAAGGTCGTTGAATAAGGCTAATGTTCAAAGGAACAACTACTCATACTCAGTCCTAAAATCTTGGCACAAGTATTCTAAAAAGTGAGGCGTTGACATTCCAAACGGGAATTTAGAAATTTAATTTGGGAAATATTTTAATATTTTGCCTTTTTTAGATTTTTGTAGTGAAATGCCAACAACTAACTTGTCGGAAAAATCAATGCATCACAACAAAGAACAGGCAACTGTTATCAACATGGTACATGTTTTTTAAAGCCATGATGAACTTTTCTAAATTTTGAGAAATGTTGAAAAAAAAAACATTTTTCAAAACTAACTTTTAGAACACAAAACCTCTTGCAGCATAAAATGTAATTGTTATGCTTTTCTGAAAATTTTAAGCATTTCTTCCTGATTTAAAACAAGAATAGTAAAAAAATATGAGGAAAGTGCTTCTCCTAGACAATTCCTTTCAAAATTTTATAGGAGGGGGGGAGTGTGGTCAAGGGTGTATACTGAATGCATTTTATAGGGGTTTTATAGGGGGGAGGAAACAACAATGGGGACACACACCATTACAATTTTTTCCCAAAAATTTGGGGTTGGGGGAGGTTGACTCCTTGATCACCTAAATCATGGGTCTGTCCTTCCATTTCAAATATCAGGGACCCCGCTTACAATTTTGCATATGGGCGCCCATGAACCATGGATAAAAGAATACATTGATAATCTGCAAGTTAAGTAAAAAACTATACTAATGTATGCAATAGCATTAGAAAGATCGATAACACCCTCACACATTTAAGCTTTTGCTAAAATGATAAAAATGTACGAAAAATGTACATATAAGCTAAGAAATAATTGCACATCATTGCAAATGGAATACACACAAACACGAGTAAATGGTGCAAACAGATTAAGTGACACAGATCAAGCTAGGTTACAAATAAAATTCATAGGGAAGGAGAGGGATGTTTTTTGAATAAGACTGGTCCAGTTACTTGATTAAGCTTGAAATTAGTGTAGATCTAAAAATCAGCAAGTAGTGTAGATTTCAAAATCAGCTTTTAAGTAGTCAGGTTTCAGTGACCATAGAAGGTTTAATGTCATTGAAAGGAAGGGGTAAGAAAGAAATAGGAATTTCTAGAAAGAGATTTTGTACTAGTTAAAGTAAAATGTGTGTATTTATCCACAATCAGTTTATCATCGTCGGAAAAAATTTCTTGAATGTGTGAAAGACTGAGGATAATAAAGGGTTAGTCTTTACTATCTAACTGTATCAACTAAGAGTATATCAACTATATCAACTAAGATATTATCAACTAAGAGTAATATCTGTAGTTTAAAACACCTTTACTTTATGGTATAGGTTTCAAACTCTAATTGTTGTTAGTGAAATTTAAATGTGGAGTTTAAAAAAGTTTGTAGCATTTAATAATTGTTAATGTTTATTGATAATGTACTTACAGATTCAATACAATAATCAGAATCTCCACTGGAGCCTGCAGATTCTTCATTACCAGAGAAAAAAGAGTCACGCGAGTTGCTGAGGTAAGGATCTGAAAATTTTCAATTTCAGTTAAAAAAATGATTACATAAAAATTAAACAGCATATATAAAATCAACTGATTCATTCTTCAAAAGTTTGCTATTAAATAATTTATACATAAGGTAAGAGAAGAAAATCAGATTTATTCATAACTGATTTTAAAAAATTCAATCAAAAAACTTATTTTTATCTTTATAACTAGCTGCATTGCCGGGTTTTGCCTTGAAAATAAAAGTTATGTCAAGTGACGCATGTTCACCAATCAGGCTTCAATTAGCGGGGAAAAAAACTTAAATTTCCCGTCCAAACAATCATTCTTAAAGAAAGAAAACGTCAAATCAAAAATTCTTAAACAAATTAAACGCAACTTTCCTCATTATCTTCTGCTGGCAGCACAGGAAAAAGAAAGATAAATTGCCAAATATCAATCAAAAGGAGAAATTTTTACCAGAAAACAAAAACAAAATTTTATTTCCCCGCAGTCACGGAAAAAAAGTGGCAACCTTCTGAAACTTCATTTGCGCTAAAATGAGATCGCACAAAGGACCATTTTAATTTTCCCCGGTATAAAATTTCTATTCCATTAGACTTAACAACGCTTTTATATTTTTTACCTGTGATTTTAGTCTTTTTTTTCATATTCGAAGGAAGTGAATGTACTCAAGGGGTATTTTTCGCGGGCTTTCAAATGGGAACTGAATCAAAGAAATCGGATAATTACTTCGGGTAGAAAGAGTCATTTAATGCCATTTTCAGGTCCTAAAATTAAGATTCGAACAGTTTGGTTTTATTTTGGCGGTCGAAAACTTCTTTATGTTTCTTTTCGGATGCCAAAGTACTTTCCTGCCAATGTACACACACACACATATGTATATATATGTATATATATATATATATATATATATATATATATATATATATATATATATATATATATATATATATATATATATATATATATATATATATATAGGCATACATTCTTTGTTTTATTTATATAGATTCCCATAAAACTCTATTATGAAGAGCAAAATTAACATTACTTACATCTTATCTGGTGTTCAAATGTTTCATCCAACTTGCCCTAAAATACAAATAACACATTACATTTCATAAAATACTGGGGGGAGGGGGGACTGCTTAAAACTTTGCATATTTGATACATGAAAGCCTAAGAAAAACTAAAAAATTACTTTTTTTTTAAATACTAGGTATGGTTTGAAATAGGGTTAATGCTGACATTAGTCGGTAAATACAACATTCATATACTAAAGACATCAGGGAAATATTGAATAACTCTAATGAAACACAGGTGAAAGTTGACATTCAAATCTTTCAAGTCTTTCTCGGTAATATAAACATTTATATGTTTTTAGTTAATAGCTTAAGACAAAAACTGTTTAAGGGGGTCCGGGACACAAAAATCCTCAAATTTTGCAATTTTTTTTTATAATTTGAAAAATTGCTCCGTTTTTTTCTGCTTAAGAGGACGTTTGAATCTTGTTTCTACCTTAAATAGAACGAAAGTTATAGTTATTTTTGTTGCATGCATCTAACGAATGTGTACAGAACTTTAAAACTTTAAACGCGTTTTTCTCCATGATGCAATTTTTCCCGATTTCTTGCATTTAAACTCTTATAAGTCATGAACCGATAGAGATAAAGTAATGAAACTTGGAGCATATCTTTTTCAAGCAATTTACTTTAATTTTTATTCGGCGAATTTGAAAAAAACGTTTACTGCAAAAATTATGATTTTTTTTAAAAAAAGTATCTTCGCATTTTTCGAAATTTTTCTTCAAATATTTTTTATTTTTTATTGAATCAATATTTTTAAAACCGCCGAATAAAAATTAAAGCTTAGATATTTGTGCATACTTTTTTGAAAAAAAATTGAAAATTGACCAACAATATTTTGAGTTATAGCAATTTAAAGCAACCCCATTTTTTTGAAAAAAACTAATTAAATTTAACTAAAAAAATATTTCTTTTTCATATTTATGTTATGATTTTGCTTATTAAATAAATGATGAATCAGTTCAAAAAATTTCAAAACTCTAAAGTACATAATAAAAAAATTTTCAAAATGTGTCCCGGACCCCCTTAATATTACTGTTTAATATGGACACTTCGCATAATACAACTTACAATTTAAAACATGACGGTCAAATTAAAACGAAAAAACAAATTTAAATTTTATCAATACAAATCCAGAACAGGAAAACATTTTTCTTACCTCGGAGTTTACACAAATAGGACACACATAATCAAGTAATTCAGAATAAGGCCGTTTATCACATTCTTCATGGATGTACCTAATTAAATTAAAACATTCAATTTTCAAGCACACTCTATTTTCAAAAATTAAGAGCTACAATTAAGAAAGAGAATAACATGTAAAATACATACTTTTGACACACTATACAATGTTTCATTATTTTCCTCTGACTAAATTGACGGTATGCTTTACCACATAGAGGACATGCAACACCTTTATTTCTTTGCTGATAGCAACTATCACAAAGAGAATAATTTGAATGCCATCGAGAGCTAGGGCCATTACCAGGTGTTCTTGCGCCGCAGTCTCCACACATACGACAAGCCTAAATAAAAGCATGATTAACAAAATAAGAAAACCAAATATGTTTTGAATATCAAAAATTCAGACATGATTTGTAAAAGCAAATGACTTAAACTTGTTTTAATACAAAAAATACTTGTTGGAAAAATGTCAAACTTAATATTATTTCTGGCACTGCATTTCAGTGTTTTCTCCAGGCACAGCCAGTGTTTGGTCCACACTCTGAAATGTAACTCTTTAGCCTTTATCCTGTCTATATGATTGGCTTAGAATATAAATCTGAACCTTTTATAGCACAGTTTCCCAAACTGTGGTCCACGGATCCCCAGGGTTCTGCGAGTCCTTGCCAGGGGATCCGCGGTGCTATCCAGCTAAAATGTAAAATATAATTGAGATTGAAGGAAGAGTAATGATATTTATGAGAAATAAAAAAGTTCTTGCTTAAGTACATGAACATGCAGGACGCAGACCCCCCCCCCAGGAACTCTTGGAATTAGACACATTACACATTAATAAAAATATAACAATGAATAAATGAATTCAAAGGGAAAAAAGCATAAAAACATATTAGAAAAAAAAGATTTAACCGTGTCTAATCTTTATTTTTTGCACGTGCCAGGGTGGGGGGTTCGCAAAGTACGTAATTTTTCCGGATGGGGTCCACGGAGGGCTGAAGTTTGGGATCCTCTATTTTATAGTATAATTTTAAAACTAAACATTGAAAAGCTTTTCATTATTAAAAAAATAACTACTATTGAAAAATACTTGGATTTCGTATGCATAGCATATATCAAAAAGTGAAAAGAGCACCTTTCCTACCATAAAACTTCTATCAAAAAGGATCCTTTTAATTGAAGTAACGTGTCCTTTTATCTGAAAGCACCCTGCCCCTTTTTTGGTCTGCGGAAACACAATCTAGTTTCTTGCACTGATGAAAGGCATCCTTGACTGAAAATTACTGCTTTAGAAAGAACAAGTTTTTGAAAAGAAGGGTACAGTAGAAACTTATATGACCATGGGAAGGTAATATGCAGTCTCTGCAAAAATGAGTTTTTGAGATATTTGAAGGAATGCATTTTGGATTCCATACTAACAATAGGGAAATGTGGGAATGCGGGAACCTCATCTTTCTCAATACTTTATCAAACTTCATAAAAAAAGTATCGTTTCAAAGAGTTTTTTCACTGCTTTCGTCGAAAAAGAGACAATTCTCATTTTGGTTGTTTTGTCCAAAAAAAAAACAATTTATTCTGTGCTTCAATCTATATCATTCCAAGATGGAGACAATAAAAAAAGCCTAGAATGCAGAAAGTTACACTCTAGAAAATATACCATTGCCTCAGAGCAACAATTAGACATCTGATCCCAGGAATAACACTAAGATATCCTACTGTTGTTCTGAGGCAACGATACTTTGTGAATAAAAGAAAACAGGTATTTTAAATATGTTTCTTAAAATGTTGGGGTACAAAAACCATATTAAGCACTGTATCATCTTATCTGCTCATTAATAAAAAATACAAATTAATAAAATAAAATAAACTAAAAGGAAAAAAATGATTATATAGTTTTTGAGATTTTTTAGAAAGTTTTCTAGAATTTTTGATGTAGGTGCTACAGCAAAATGTTTTAAGTTTTGGTTGTTCTACATCAAACCTTCACCTGACAGAATATGTTCCACCACATATACGGGCATAGCATGAGTCTTTAAACACATTAAGAAATGCATCTTCAAAGTATAATCCTCATATGATATGCCCACTCAATGCTCTGAAAAAAGAATAATTTCAGTCCTCTCTCAAAACTGCCTGTCTTTGATCCCATGTTTAGACATTCAACAATTTACTTGTGATTATTCTGCAGTGGAAATATTTGTTCAGCAATATATGCTACACTTTACAGAACATTCTGCTTCAAAGGCTATGCAGTATTGATGAACATCCACTTGAAGAATGTTGCAATGGTGCATGGCAACTTAAATGATTGTAACCAAACCAACACATAATTTTTAATGCAAAAAAAAATATTGTGTGGTTCTGACAATTTAAGCTATGACCTGGACAATGCTTACCTTTCTTGGGGGCAAAATTTAATTGGATAGTTGGAGCTGAGTTGAGTTGGGTTACTTTCATAGCAGTTTTGCAAAAGCATTCAACTCAAATCCGCCCTGATAACACATCCCTTTTTAATTGAATTAACATTGTCAAGGTCATAGCTCAACTTGTCAAAACTATAAAACAGCCATGTGGTATATTTGATATACAAAGTGGAACAATATTTTTAAAAAGAATAAACTTACAGGGCACTTCCATCCACTCTTTGGAACAGATGCAACCGCAGGTTTCACACAAAAAACATGATAGCCTTTGTCGCATGTATTGCATAGTAACATTTTGCTGTTATCACCAGGTTGCCTAAATGGTATTGAAAAAACAAAGCAGTTATATACACATACATACACCAAGCATAAGAGTGCACACCATCTAGTGATGAAAATATCATTTTGTTATCTTTCTGCTACTTTTATTCATTGATGTTCTATAAATTTGTGCTTTTGAAGCCAAATTTTTACTTCAATAGATTGATTTTGGTACTGTGACTTGTCGAAAATGAAATTTATATTTAAAATGACAGTAAATATCCAATCAGTTGAATGGAAAACTCTTTAACTATTTACTACTTTAAAGTAATACAAAAATACCGGTAATCTACCCCAGCAAATACAGGTATTACGAAATTGCAAAATATCTCCAAGTACCGGTATTTGGTACGGCAATCATTAATGGGGCATTCCATGGTATTTTTGACATTATGTAGAATCCGTAACGTGACCTTTTTTTGCCATAACTTTTTAATTTACCGTTTCATCTGCAAATTATTTTATTTTGAGCTTGTGTGTTAGTAGGAAAAGATCAAAATAAAATAATATGCTAATCAAACAGTAAATTAAAAAGTTATGGAAAAAAGGCCACGTTAGGGACTCTACATAAATGTCAAAAATACTGTGGAGTGCCCCTAATACCAACGTATACATATTTAATAGTGATACACTAGGATCCTTGAGGAAACTAATTCTTTAAAGCTTGCTACGAATCAGAAAAGTTTTGGAACCCTGCAGTAAAAGGATATCTCATTAAAATGAACAACCTTCTAAGCAAAGAAAGTCTTTATTAGGGAATCCTGCTGTAAATTGAGGTTTAATACTTGGACATCCAGAAAGGAAAAAAAGCACAGGTAATCAACAGCAGTGTATTATCTGCACCTCATTAATTTTACTTTTTCAACAAATAATCGGCGGATAATGTGTTGGATATTACAGTTATCAATTTTGCAAAGCAAAAAAAATTTTTTTTTTCTTTTTTCCGATAATTCTCTAATTGATAAAATTCCGTGACTTTTCTCTGGTTCCCCAGTTCTGTCACCATCCTGCAAATGCAACCTATAATTTTGATACTTCAACATTACTGGTCATGACGTTTTTCAACAAAAAAATATCATACAAACAAGTACTAATTTTTTTTAAAGCGAAACAGTCTCCAATTTAAACTCAAAAAACTAAAATTGTAAAACATTAAGTTTTCCTCATTTCATTAACCAACTCTTGAGAACTTACTTCTTTGTGAAAGCAATTTTTTTTTTAATGGAGATACGATCATAGGAAAAATAGTCACCATGCATTTTAGTAATGATACTTCTTTTTACTTAATTACCTGCAGTTTTGGCAGACTTTACATTCGAAGCATTGCCAGCCTGCTCTAACATCAGCTGAAGGACAGATTGGAGGATCCATACAATTTCCATGATAATAATTTCCACATGTTGTACACAATAATAATTGAGATAAATCACCACTCTCATGACAAGCCATACATATAACACCTAAAAGAATTTTTTTTTTAATATTGAACATTATTGTAAGAGGTAATTGGTAGATCTTATTAGGAGAATTTTAATTGAAATAAAAATGTAAATGAATTCAAAGTAACATCTTCATTTAATAACGCAATCAAATTTACATATTCATTATCATCATTGAAGATATATTCTCTAGCTGACACTCAAAGAACAAATACGGTTTGCAGATGTTTAGTCTACCAGGTTTCAGTCTACCATTTTATAAAGTAAAATCAGTACCAACATAAATATTGAACACAGAAAAAAAGGCCACTGTATGGGTATCCAGAGGTCTTAATCTTAATTGGTAAAAGACGGGTGTTTTTTAGCCTTCATGTACCTGCTTACTTTGTCATTATTTGCCCACTAATTATAATGTAGTAATACACCAGCATCTTCACAATACAGGGGCGCCGACTCGCAAAAATTATTGAGGGGGCTAGGCTTAACCGGTGATCCAGAGGTTATGTAATCCCACGGCGTCCCCCCGCCCCACTTTTCAAAAAAAAAAAGCTCAGATTTTTTGAA
This sequence comes from Uloborus diversus, assembly GCF_026930045.1. Taxonomy (NCBI): domain Eukaryota; kingdom Metazoa; phylum Arthropoda; class Arachnida; order Araneae; family Uloboridae; genus Uloborus; species Uloborus diversus. Next base: position 121,035,622 of record NC_072739.1, read on the forward strand.
CCTTGAAAATGCCAATTTACATATTTTCTGGTGTATATGATTTATACAAACAAACAATATGTGACACGACATTTTCAAAGTCAATCTAAGATTTTGTATACAAATTTTCTGGTTCAATCAGATCATGTCACTTGTCTTCAATGTGGGATATTTTTACAGTTCTATTTTGGGGGAAGTTGTGCAGTTCCGTGGCTAGGCATTGATATAAGGTATGGCTTGACTTGCATGGAAGGGCACTCCCAGTGCACTTAAACACAAAAAATATTGGGAAGGTGGGGGACATACCGCGGGTTTAACCCTGGGAAATTTTCTAAATTGGAGATGGAAGTAAGTAAGTTTGGAGAAGTAAGTTTTACAGTTTTTTAAGCATTTTAGAGTAATATATTATCAACATTAGAACCTCGAAAACTCTACTCTCGCTAACTCGACACATGTTTTAACTTTAAAACATACACACACACAAAAAAAAAAAAACCCCTCATGTACTGTATTTTTGTAAAAAGTTAATTTAATTTATAGTATAATAATTTTGTTTTTAGACTATTACAGAATAGTGAATACATATATATATATATATATATAAAGATTGAAATTATTTTTAAATAAATCTTAAACTATCATTAAAAAAATAAAGCATAAGATATTGCTGTCGAACTTTGATTAATAGGTCAAATAGCTAATTTAAACTTGCTTTTAATAAGGCTCAGAGTTCATTAAATAAAAATAATAGCTCACAGTTAATTTGTTTAATAAAGTTAATATAGTATGTAAATAGCAGGTTTTTATAGGGTCTTATACCCTAAAAATATTTAAGTATTTGAAAATAACTAATGCAGTACTATAGTAATATGGTAATAAAATAGTACTAATATTTTGAAATTTTAAATCTAACATTCTGTATGTAGTTAATTCTCTATTTTACAGAGATTTTTAAAATTGCTTTAAATATCAATATTAGAGCTGCCAATAGAAAAGTGCAAATGTCGACCGCCTGACTAGATTACCGAATTTGAAGTCGTCGACGACTGGTCGAATATCCAATTCATCCAAAATATCTCGGTGGTTAAAAACAGCCAAGTTGTTCAATCGCTTCTGCCCCATTGTTAATCGGACAGACTATTCGCAGGTTCGCACACTGGGACAAATTCTAAGTGCTCGCAGCACCGTAACACTATCATTATTCACACACTCGTTTTAAGTTGACATACTTTTTATCGTAAAAATTATTTGTTGTAACTCATTACTGAATGAATTCAACTGCCCAAAATAGTGCCGCAGACTGGCTAGAAAGTTTCTGCTACTGGGGTTGAATCAATTGTTTTCTGTTTTGTTTTGTTTTTTAAGTAAAAGAATGTGGGGCAAAGTGAAATGGTTAAGATGACTATGTTTTTTTCAAAGAGATTGAAAATTTGTTTTGAAAATTACAGCCCATAAAAAAATAACATTGTATTCCAAATAAAACTTGCATTGAAACAGTCTTTGGTAGTAAATTTAAGTCTTTAAAAAAAGTGGAAAACTTTTACCTTTTTCTTCATGGGGCAAAGTGAAATACAAAAGACTTTCTATTAAATTACAAAACCTATTTTTGATCAAAAGAATCAGTAAATAATAGGTTGAATGAATAAATGAAAAGGTAATAAAACAATAAACAGACAAATAAATAAATCAATTAATACATGAAGAAAAGTAAATGAGCGAGTAAAAGAAAGAATGAATAAGAAAATAAGTGAATGAATGAATAAATAATGGAATTACTAAATGAAGGAATGTAAACATTAGAAAGAATTAATCAATGAATGAAAACGTAAGTAATTAATATTAAATGATTGAGTGAGTAAAGGAATCAAACTATTTCATTTTGCCCCGTATGTACTGGACTAATTGTACAATGTATTCAAAATGGAAATAAGCTCATTATTAACTAGATTAATACTGCATTGAATATAAGGAGGTCTCAATTAATATTTAAACAAAAGATTACAATATGAGCATCAATTTTTTTAAAATTGCCTGTAATACCAAATGCTTTAATCTTCAGCATTACTTTTTCCCTGACTGGAACAGACTACATATGGTACTACATAGTTAAAATAATACCAAATAGGTGGAATTCTGCTAGAGGTTAGAGCTAGAGGTAGTTTATTCTGCTAAAAACAGAAGAAATATTTCACCATTTCACTTTGTCCCATGTTCCCTACTATTGACATACAAATTAAGAAATTTGCATTTATTAGAACAACAATACGACCTTAAACATCATTTCGTAAACTAAGAAGGAATGAAATTTTGTAAATTAAATTCAATTTAAAATTCAACTATAGAACCTTTGAAAATTCAAAAATTGATGTTGATTATCAACAAAGTGTAATTAGATTACAATTTCTGAGCAACAAGAAATAATTTCCTCAAAATTTGAATTTGCAATGTAATGTTGATTGTTATTGAAATATTAAACGCTATTAGCATTAAGAGATTTGAATTAAGCAAAAAAAAAAAAATACTTTTCTAAACATACTTTGTTGCCAATGCTACTAAAAATCAACCCAGCATTCGCTCAATTTATTCAGTATAATAGGAATAATGAAATTATAAGGCAATAATAACAGTTTTGTTAAAAGGAAAAAAATAATAAAACTTACCAAATGAAAAAGCGTCTTCTAAATGAATAGAACAAATGATTTTAAAACAATTAGCATTCTAAAAAATAAAAAAAAGAATCCATTAGAATAAGAATTTTTGGCAATCTCCAAGAGGAAAAACACACACACACACACACATACAGAAACTGCATTACTTACCTGTAATGCACCAGAAACAATAGCACATGGATAATGATAAATTTTGGTACAATCTGAGACACAACATCGAACAGAAGCACCATATCTCTCACATTTACTGCATTTCTGAAGGAGAAAAGTTTTCATCAAATGTTAGTTCATCTTTTAAGAATAAAATTAAACATTGATTATAGTCTACTTTCTATTCAAACCAAAAAATTAAAGTACTTTATGCAACTGGCTGGTACGTAATTTATCAAAGCAGAGCTTGAAGGATATTATGAAAATAAACTATGGCAAAAAATAAACAGAAATAGTACAAATTATTTAAAAACAAAATAAACTGCATTTTCATTCATTTTATGAACTAAGTGCTTACGGTGGCTTGTCAAAAATGTGCATTTTGAAGAAAATATCGGAAGAAAACGTTTTGGACAAAGACGGTTTAAAAAAACTGTTAATACTATTAAAAAAACTAGTACAACTATTTAAAAAACAATTTAAAGTATTAAAAATCTATTAACAAAAAAAGCTTTTTTGCAGAAAAATAAACATACTATTAAATTTTTTAGCAAAATAGTCTCATTTTAAAAATAAGTTTAATAAAAATGACCTTATGAGTGGTTTTAACAACAAAATGATACACTGATTTAACTTGCATTTAACAAAAAAAAAATTCAAATTTAATGGGGGGGGGGTCACATTTTTTAAGTCATATATGGTACCAAAATGAGTTTAGGTACAAACTGGAAGGTAGATACTAACATCTAACTGTTAATAATTTCAGTGTAGTCAAAAGGGAAATGTTAAAAATTAAACAAAAACATACTTGAAATGCTGCAGACACAACAGCTTTGTCAACATTAAAAAGCTTTTTCTCAAATGTTTTTGTAACACCGTCAGACCATGCAGCACAATTGAAATGAGCATACAATTCCCCTATAGTAAAAATTAATGTTTGTAAAAACAGAGATATGAAAAACAGAAGTACAATTTAAAAAATAAGAGCAACAACTATACTGAATAGGAATCATCAGGCATTAATATATATATATATATATATATATATATATATATATATATATATATATATGTATATATATATATATATATATATATATATATATATGATTGCAAATAATTTTGTGAATGTCAATTTTAATAAAATACACTTCATTTTAAAAATCAATTTTGTGGTATGTACGTGAAAACATGCAAACAAAATTGATTGATAGTTTTGAAAGAAATGCTTACAGCTATGTGAATATCAGTGATTTTTTTCAGGAAAATCTGAAATTAATTCACATAGTAAGTGAACCAACTGCTGAAATTTCCTGCTTATTCCACACTCTTTACAAAGAAGGATGATCATAAAACATTATTCATCTTTTCAATTTGTTGCTGGTTCCCTACATGAATGGGTTTTTTAACATTTATAGAAATTTGTCAGCTAAAGCATACCTTTTATGTGAGGGAAGTTGCAGAACAATTGGTCCCTTACTTCTCAAGAAATTCCTAAAAATGTGATTTTTACATGTGATGCAGTTTGTCTGTCCGCCACTGTATATACACAGTGCACTTTTGGAATTGGGTGGCGATGGTACCGTGGATAATGAAAATACGATAACACTCAAGTAATCTAATTTACTTGCTAAATTACATCTCATTCTTCAGCATAAATTGAAAACAAAAGCTACTAGCATTAAAATATACACTTTTTTTTGAAGTTATTTGATTCTTGCTGAGAAAATACATTTCTTTAGTTCTTGGTTGCACTTTTTTCAGTATCACCTTTCCAACCAACTATGCCTTTCTAAATACTGTAGTAGTTTGTTTAATGTGTGGTGTTATGTAGCTCTTTTTATTTTACCAAATTCTTACACATGAAAAAAAAAATATTTCAACAAAAATATTTTTAATAATTATTCGCACTTTGGGAAAACTATTTGAAAATTAAAATTCCAGTTTCTTTTAACCCCTTGAGGACCAGCGCTCGGAAAACGAAGCACAGCTACGGGACCGAACGTTCTGAAATGGAACGCCGCCATCGGCCTGAGCATTTACAGCAGTTAAGCCTAACTGAACAAAAATATTCATATAAAATCAGCATCTCAAAATAATGGCTTGAAATTTTAATTTTGTTTAAACAATGTACTACTGATTACTAATTACTAATATAAAGACTATTACATTATTAGAAGGAACGAAATAAGTAGAATACTAAAACTTTAACCATGTGCACAAAATTAAATGATATGTGCACAAAAACAAAGTTAGAGTTTGACATCGTGAGTGTGGAATCAAAGAAAAAGAAATGTAGCAAAAAAATATGTTCCTTATGTAATTTTGATTAAAACAACTTAGGTCAATGAATTTAAACTAGTTATATTTCCCACGCGACAAGTTTCAAAACTACTTCATAATTCACTCGAAAACATTCCCTTTCACTCACTTCGCTAATCATTTTTATTGCAGTTTCCCATCCCCAAATGAAAAAGAATAAATACAGAAGAAAAATATCAGAAAGGATTCAAAAATAATCATAAACTTCAGGCCTCTTGAACTCATTCCTGTACTCTCATTGAACGGGGAATCCCAAAAGTCTGGAACACATACGCGAAAATATTTTAACCTTCCTTCCCTCCCCCATAATTTATTCAGCTAGATGTATATCTCTTTCAATTACTCGTAAAAAAAAGAGAAGCAAAGATATAAGCAAGAGCAATTGAGACCTCATAAATCATATGCGCAGAGCAGTGATTCACTGTTGTTTACATAAAAAAAAAATCTATCCCATTGAGAGGCCCAAATAAGAAACTAAAGCGTGTACATGAAGGTCAAATACCATGTGACTCGAATATGATCAAAGTTATAGCCATTTAGCGCCATCTAGTATCATTTAAATATTCAATTCAATCGTTCCATTTCGAGAAAGCATATACGTGACACTGGGACTACAGCGTCGATCAGAGCGCGTAGCGGATAAGTGACGCTGGGCTGATAGGAGAGGAATCGTTGCGTAGCGTCCGCGTGACGCTGGGTGCGAACGGGTTAAAGCTGGTTAAATATTGCATTTCAACATGTAGGAAGCAAACTTGCAAAAAAATGTTCGTACAGACTGTGTTATAAATGAAATTGTATTTTGAAACAAAAAACAAGTAAAGATTTTTTCAAACTACTTCATTGGATAAGAGCTCATTTTTAAACAATACATTAATATGTTGAACATAGCCCCAATATCGTGTTTTCCCACTTGGAACGTTTTTTATCACTGGTCCAACAGAAAACGTAGAATTGGGATTCCACTGTACATACAATTGATTCCAGTTAATCGGACCATATTGGGATAGGATCATTTTGGCCTTAATAACCGGCAGTTCTGAAGACGTGAACAGGACCTGTTTAGCATAATCCAAACATGCTATATATATGAAACATTTAAATGTTATAATGATTGTTGTGAGGCCTACACTTATGGCAAGCATACAAAGAAGAAATATTGCAGTTTACAATGTTTTTCCATTGAAAAATAAATTTAAATAAAGCAAAGAATCTTTTTAGTTGTTCAACGTGTTCAGACTGATAAGGTTTTAGTTACATTCGATTCCGTCAGCATCGATTAAGTTCAAAAACCAGAAGTAGCTAAAAATGTGAGAGGAAAAAATAAGTTTAAAAAAGTACTTAACAGCAATTAAAAGTTGAAATGAAAGAACACAAATTACATATTTTACCACTAAAAATTTTGTTTGAAAATTTTACACAGCTGCTGTAACAAAGTTGCCACGCAGAGCAAGTTTTGTTCAGCACTTTTTCTTGTAAATGTTGCTGGGTTTACAGAAAACATAATTACTATTTAATGCACTAACTTTCAAGTTCGCTGATCCACTTGAAACTTGCTTCAAAAAGGCAATTTCTAACTTTATTCTAATTTCCTCTCATATTCCTCAGTCTGATTAAATGGATTTTTAGTCCTAATAGGCAAGTGTGTAAAGGGATTTGTTTCAGTTCTTTAAGATTTGTTTCGAATAAGTGGCCAATCTGATTAACCAATGGAACGATTAAGTGGATTTCACCGCATACCATATGTTTCTTTTTGCAGAAATTTCTTTCAAAGTGCAAAAATTTCTCTTAAACGTAGTTTGGGCGTTCAGACATATTCTGCACCTCAACAAAAACAGCAAACTTTTGTGGTAGAGGATAAAAGTCAAATAAAATTTAAAATCAGTGACAGATAATAAATAAACAGATTTCATCTTCTGGTCAGGTCAAATGATTAGAGGAAAAGAAAGGGCAGATATGTAGAAGAGACACATGAAGTTATGAATGCAAAGAAATAAGGAAGCAAATTACCTGATGCTTCAAACATATCTTTGCTTTCTGGAATTGTTTTGAAACCAGTTAATTCTAATTCTTGAATAATATCAGTAAGCATATTTGGCTTCTCTTGAAAATTTTGAAGTGATTTTGACCTTTGAATTTTTAATTGTTCCCTGTAAAAATAATAAGCAAATATACATAATGAATAAGTCAGTTTTCATACATTTACATTTTTAAACACCAGAAAGTTGTACATTTTCACTTAAAAAAGTTAAGATTAAAAAAATTTACTTTTTTTACAATATCTAAGTTAAATTTTACTCAGAAAAATGTACTATTTTTGGTAGGTAAATTAAGTTTTGAAAGAAAACATAAGTTTTAGAGCACTAATCAACAAATATAATGTGCTATAAGATACATTAAGAGTCTAGGGTAATAAAAAAAAATATATTTTTTTTTTTTTTTGGTACAAAACAAATATTGCACAGTTTGTTTATTTAAGAAAATTAATTGAAAACATGTAATCTTTTGGCAGAAATAATCATTAGACTAAGTTTTTTTTTTTTTTTTTTGCTGATGGACACATTGAACAACACACATTGCAATATACTGATGGCCCATTGCATGTAGTGTTGAATGTATCCATAAGCAAAAAAAAAAAATCTTCTGCAAAAAAGTTACATATTTTCAATTATTTTTCTCAATTGTGCAATATTTGTCTTGTACAAAAAAATTTAATAATCCTTTTTCTTCTTCCCATATGCAAAGTTTTAAGGGGGAGGGGGGGGGGCAGATATTTTCCTCATGGATTAGGAAGATATTTTTCCTATGGAAACTGATTTCAATACAGATTAGATAAAAGTTTGACATTTTTAATAACTTATTCAATAATGGCTGGAGAAGAAATGTGTGGACATTATTGCAAAGAAAAAAGTATTAAAAGCAAGGAAGTTCTAATTTCTAAGGGGGTAGGGGAGCTTGAGCCCCCATGGCACATTATATTTGCGGATCAGTGCTCTAAAACTTTTTTTTTTTAATATATACGGATATAATTCTAATATACCGATAGCCCATTGCATGTAGCTCTGCCTTAGCAATAGCTTAAGGGCAGTAACTTACTGCTTAATACATTGAAAATTTTTTGAACATGAAGAACTATTATAAAAACTGCCATTTTTATAAAATGGGCTTTTCAAACTATAAAATAAAAAAACTTAATTCACCTTTGTTTTCGAAAAAATATTTTCAATTCACCACTCGATTCTGGAGCAGAATCAGCACTTTTTTCATTCTGAATTAGTTTTTGCTGCATGGCTTCAAAACAATTAAAATCTACAGTGGGTTGAAAGTTTTGCAGTCTTCCCTGGCCTAATAAACTGTTTTCAGATAAATTACAAAGCGAGCAAAATTTTTCAAACCTGAAAATAAAATAACATTGCTTAGCTCATGATTTCAATTTGGCATTTTAAAATGCTCTTCCAACAAATAAAATTTAAGTTATCAACTATCACGAATTCAAAGTCAAACAGATTGCATAGACTTTCAAATGACAAAATTTACTAGGTCATACAATTATCTTCAAGAAAACTAAATTGTTGTTGATATTCTTCACATTGTCATGCTTTTCTTGTCCAAAATGAGAAAAATAATAAAGGAGTAATCATTTTAAGTTCAATGGACAATTTAAATTCAATTTAATAAAAGTATAAATTGAATAATTTAAAATGTTTTTATTTCAAACAAAGGTTTTAAAGCAATATAGAATTAAATACTTGACTCAATTACTTAGAATTTGAATTCTAAAAAAAAAATTTCAATTCAAAACGCATAACTATTTTGCATGCAAGAATGAACTTTACCAAAATTATAAATCTTACATAGATGAGAAAAGTTTAAAGAAAAAATGTGCAAGCAAAATTACAAAAGTGATACTAACTTTAGCTCATTGCTTGGTACATCAATCGACATCAGCAATTTTTCAGGCATTTCACAAGCTGTGAAAAAGAAAGCAAAAAATTTTTTGAGCGATATATAGTCTTCAATCATGACATTTTTAGTCAAAATTTTACAAACATCACAATTGGTACAGAATTTTTTTTTTTTTCTTTTCATCAAATTGCATTTATGAAATCAATTGTAGGCATCGTCTAATATAAAACATTGGCTCCCAATTGGTGGTTCACGAACCCCTAAGGCAGTGGTTTCATATCTGTGGGGCGTGCCTCCCTAAGGAGGCATACAGTTATTGTAAAAGGGGTATACAGGTAACAAAAAAAAAGTCATCACAATATTGGAAAATAAGAATTTGCAAAACTTTATCAGCTTTGTGTTTGGATGCCCACACTAAGAACAGCAATAACTTCAATGTTTGTACCAATGTTATAGTTTAAGTGTAGTACTGTCAGCCCCACTTAATTGGGTAATGGATAAACGAATACCCCACTTATACGAATAAAACCTCCCGCAACCGAATACTTCCCCATAGTCCCAATGTTAAAGATCCCCGTTTGATCCAACAACTTCCCCGGATAGTCGAATAACATTCACCAACTTTCTCAAATATTTTTGCCGAGAAAATCTCTACATAGTATAAAATGAAGTTTCCAAAAAGCGTCTCTGTGTTTGAACTTCTTAATTTCTTAATTATTTTAATTTCTTTAAAATATTTTAATATCTGTCATTGTTTGGAGGGGAAATTTTGCATGGTGTTTTTCTTTTCTTTTTTGTATTTAAGCCTGGTAATTGAATATACTTCACTTGACACAATGGTTATTTTCAAGGTTGAGCGGGCAAAGCAGGGCAATGCAGCTAGTTTTTGTATAAATTAGAATTAAGTTAAGTAAAAACAACTGTTGACGCAAAAATATAAAACGATATTTTTGCCACTAACGGGCAAGAAAAAACCAAACAGAATGAGATAGACTGGTCATCTTTTGAGAATGGAAAATGATAGACCTGCATTGAAGGTCTTCAATGCATTCCCTTTTGTTCAGCGACCAAGGGGTAGACAAAAAATGAGATGGGTCGACTGTGTGGATACTGATTTTGATGTCATTAAAATCAAAAACTGGAGGTCAACGGCAAAGAGCAGGACAGCCTGGCAGGATCTCCTAAAGAAGGCCAAGACCCACAATGGGCTGTTGAACCAATTATAATGATGAACGGCTGAGAAAAAAACTTTTATTTTCCAACCAAATATTTTCTCTATTGTAATTTCTTTTGTTGTTGCCATTACAAAAAAAAAAAAAAAAAATTGAATAAACACAAAGAAATATACACATTTTAGACGATGTTAAAAAATACCATCCCAGTAACATCACGGAAAGGGACCATTATCCGGGTGGAGGAGTGATGGTTTGGGCAGGAATCAAGCAAAATACCCGCACAACACTCCAAGTGTTTGACACTGGTTACCTGAATGGCCAAAGGTACAGGCAGGAGATCTTACAGCACTATGTGCATCTTTTCAGGGGCGCTGTTGGCCTTGAATTTGTTTTTATGGACCCACAATGCATGACCACATAGGGCTGTCCTGGTTGAGGAATATCAGGAAGGCAAAAATATTTTTCAAATGGATTGGCCAGCCCACTCTCTATACCTTAACCTCCTTGAACATGCTTGGGTGCTCTTGGGAGAGCTATACACCAAATCCCACCCAGAACCATTCCAGAATTAAACACTGCTCTGGTGGAAGAGTGGGAGGGTCTTCCGCAAGCACTCTTTAACTCTCTTATTAACAACATACATACTCGTTGTGCATGTTCTCTATCTGTCAGAGGTGACCACACACCATACGAGAGGCGGCCACACACCATAAAAGCCTCACTTTCATTGCCATTATTCATTATGAAGTTCAGTCCACATTGGGCTATTGGCAATAACTCTTGCCAATTGGATGGCACTATAATTTTTGCTTTGCACATATTATTGTCATACTCTTAAGTTATATCCATAACAAATTTCATTAATTTTTATCCAGTATTTCTTGAGATATTTGGGAAAATCCCTTCCTTCTTTTAATTTTGTCCACCAGTGTAGTTAGTGGGTCTCAATGGTGTTTTCTACAAAACTGGTGGGCTGCACAACTAAAAAGGTTGAGAACCGCTGATATAGACTATTTCAGGGCGACAAAGAACGAGTTTAATGCAAAAAAAAGCATGCTTATGAATGGATGAAACATATCTTGTTTTTCAGCCCACTTTCTTTGTACTGAAAGAGAAGATCCTTGAAACCAGCCAAAAAACAAGTCTATAATCATTTGAAAGCACATGACTATTTAACATTACGCTAGTACACAGTCCTACAAGTTACAGCAAGGTCATGCAAAATCCTTTAAAATTCAGAAGTCACTCTTATCCCATTTCTCCTAGAATGAGTCAAAAGAGATAATAAACTAATCATTCAAACTTAAACTGTATTTTTTGCATGAATTTTATACCTAGCACACATTATAACTTCATCTATTATCGTCAAACATACACAAAATTACAAGAAAAGACATTGTTTACCAGATTTTAGTTCAGCATCGATTTCATCATAGATGTCTAGGTCACTTGATACATCTTGAAGCTTGTGAGAAGTTTGAGGAGTAAAAAGATGGTGAAATTTTCGTCCTCGAAACCTAGGACGTCCGGGAAAGCTATAGAAATCACGGAATTGAAAAAATATAATCATGCTATTTTTATTTAACAAGCAAGTTTTGATGCAAGCTATTCTAACGACAAGTATCTTAATTGTAGGAGAGCTATTTCAGCTAAATATGAAAGTATCAATCGTTTTGAAATATAAACCATATCTTTAAAAAAAATACTGAATTTCCAAAACTAGGTTCGAACACACTAGACTCTTCTATTGTTTCAGGGTTCCCATGCAGAATTTTCAGAGAAATCTGAGGGCTTTATTTTTAAGGCTAATGCAATGGCTTAAAGGCAATATCTAACAAATAGTTTCGTGAGTAAAATCCCAGTTTTTATGTATGCAAAAATTTTATAAAATTCAAACACATTTCCAAATTAACAATACAGATAGAAAAGTAAAAAATTTTAGAATTTATATTAAATGTTTCATTAAAAACATTGGAGCAATGAAAAAAAAGAATTTAGTTTGGATATTTGCATTTATTGTAGTAGAATAGAAATAAATCTTTATGAATCTTAAAGTGAAATAGTACATTTCATTGATTATTAAATCATGAACAATAGAACAAACCTAATATATAAAAATCTCCTGTCACGGTGTTAGTGCTTCAACTCCTCCGAAACAGTTCAACCATTTTTTATGAAATTTTTTATGTGCATTTGGTAGGTATGAGAATAGGTCGTAAAGTATAATTCATACCGCTAGGTAATCAGTCTCCCTATCCCAGAACTTTTTTTTTTTTTTGAAAAGCTTTGTAAAAACCATTTTTGAAATTCATTGTAAAAACCATTGCTGAAAATCAAAGTAAAAATCATTGTAAGAACTAGTGTTGAAAATCATTGTAAAAACTATTTTTGAAAATCAATGTAAAAGCCTTGCTCAAATAAATTATGAACATTTTATTTGTAAATCAACAGAAGATCGCAACAAATTTTTTTTAAATCATTGAGAGTTTTCGGACGTTTTCCGGGGGAGAGTGGAGTCATTTTGACATTTTATTCTGCATTTGTTCTGTATCACAAAGCAGTGTGTGCCAAATTTTGAACAACACAAAAATTTCGTCTGTGTGTGTGTATTACTGTATTAAGAAAATGATTTTTTTTTTTTTATCGTGATCATTGTCTACAGCGCTTCATTCCTTTTTCTGTTAAAAATCTCATCCACACAATACTTTCGTTATTTTTTAACTAATAATCAAAATATAAACTAGAAAATATTTATATGGCAGAACAATGTTTGCTGGGTCAGCTAGTTTACTATGAAATTCCAAATAAAATTTCCAAGTTCTAAAAATAAATTACGTTTTCTTTTAGTAGAAATTTTTAATGATGCTAACAATGCACACAAATATATTAGCACTATTTTTGCTATTGTAAACATAATATCAAAACTAAGCAATGCTCCATATGAAAATTCAAAATATAATATTTTGAACAGTACATAGTACTATAAATTAAATAGCATATATTATTTTGTAACAAAGCAATTGTTTCTGAAAAAATAATAATATGAAAAGTAAAACAATATTTTGTTAAAGTATGCCTTTTAAAAATCTTGAAGGAAATATTTCAGAAAGAAAACCACAAGGCAAAAATATTTGAAAACATGCCCTTTTCTCCCAACATGCTCTGAATGAAAGCAAACTAAAAATAACGACAGTACAATCACACATCACAAAGGTCCTGAAAACATATAAGAGCCCTAAAAAAGCCAAAACCATGCATCAAAAATTAATAAACCTCACACCACAAACCACTAAGAGAAAATTCATTGCTACTTAAAATAATAATAAAATGCAGATAAAGGATCTTAGCCTAAGTTCACACTAAACACACTAGGAAAGTAGGACCAAGAAAAAGGGAGCTGATTTTCGGAAAATGCCCAATTCTAGCTTAAATACAAAAGAAATCTAAACTTTTACAAGGCACAGCTTGCAAGTAAAAAAAGAAAAACTGAGAAACATCAACGCAATAAGATGAAACTTAAGTATATTAGGCTGCATATATTGCCCACATTCATACATTTTACGACGTAAAATGTCATCTCTCCTAGGTCTCCCACGTCCTCTCATCCTGAAATAAAAATTGAATAGACAATTTTTTTTGATCATGTTTAGCATAGACTTAAAACAATCTTGGATTTTCATTTTAAAGTCATTTTAGTTAATAATAGCAGAATGAATATGAGGTAAGTTAGCAGCCTACAAATTTAACTAAACATAAAAAGCAAAAGCAAAGCTTGCGTTAGAAATTTTAACAAAAAAAAAACAAGGAATAAAAGTTATATATGTCATTGAAAAAACATGAAACCTAAAACAGGTTTAGTAAATAATCAAACAAATGATTTTTTTCTTTTTTTTGCAAATGTAATGAAACATGTTTAAAATTGAAAATAATTTTCATTTAGAATTTAAGTACACTAAAGGTGCTACACACTTTCAAAACAAATTCTGAAATTTGAAAAAGCTGTTCTTTTTATGTGAAGTACGAGTAATTTTTAAAACCAAGAGAAAAAGTTATATGTTAAGTGTAGTATAGAAGTCTGTTCTTTAAAATTGAAAGAAAATTGCTAAGAATACAAATATTGGAGACAGATAGTCATATTTAAATCTTTTCAAATTAACACTTAATGTATTTTAAGGATGGGTCGTTAATGAACGAATGGGTCTAAAAGAACAACTCGCTAAAATGAATAGGCATTCTTTTGAAAGATGAATAGTTTGTAATTTAGAACATTGCACCAATGCCTAGTGCTTTTGCCCAACTTTATTCTTTCGTTTGTTTTGCTGGGGAAGAGTTAAGAACAATGCACTGGAAGTACATTTGTTCCAATTTGTTCATTCATTTTTACTTATATTATTCTTTAAGCTATACTACACAAGTAACTGTAGTTTTTCTGTTTTCTATTTTACTATAAATGATTTAAGCAACACTTTCTCTTCAGCTTTTAATTGCCATCTTGTTTGCAGTGGTATGTTAATGAATTATGTTTTGCTGTTTTTATAGCAAACTGTCTGGGTTATCTAATTATTTATGACTGAATGACTTTATATTTTTAATAATTTATATTTCATATATTTTCCATGAATGTTTTTGAAATTTACATAACTTTTTAAAATGAACAAGTTCAATGTACATAAGAACAATGACCGATCTTTTGATGAACATATCATTAGGGGAAAAAACAACATTGACCATGCATAATGTATTCATTTTTAATTTAAATGATCAAAACCCTTTTCATTTAGCTTTTACATGTTGAATATATTATATTTATAGCTTATTTTTATCGGTTCCTTTAGTGTTACATGTCATGCACAACTCTAACATTTTTCAGTAATTCAGCAACAATCTATTAGCATCTGCTTTCAGTTTACGATATTTTATATCATTTTCTCAGTAGTACATGACATAAAGCATGCAGAGCAAAAATACAAATGTATTTTTTTCAATAATATGCTTTTATTTGATTGCATCCCCCAGTAATTTTAAGCCATGGATTAAGTACATTGTTTGGTGCAAATAATTGTGATGCAAGTTACAGATAAAAAAGTATGAGTGAACAGTATATTCACAAGGCCAAAAAAAAAAAAAAAATGCTTTAAAATAGCAATAATAATGTATGGCCATAGCTTTTTCTATTTTGCTTTTTTTTTTCTTTTTCCAATTACCACTTTGTTCCTTTTGTGGTGAGCGGATATTTTCAGGTCTACATCCAGCTATACCATTACTGATAAAGACCATAAAAAAAACTTTATTTTATGTGCCATTACTAATGATTCCACTTTCCATACTGTATTCAGAGAAAGTGGGATAAACATGCTTGTTTGGCACTGTGTGATAAGCAAATTTATAAACAGAAGAATCACTTAACATCGGAGTTGAAACATGAGACTGCTTCCCCCCATTTCAAGAACCATTTTTCATTTAATCTTTGACTCCAGTCCTCACAAAGACCTTTTAATACATTGTATCAACACACAAATTATTAAGACTTGAAGCCATTTTGACAAGCGGTGGGTTTATCACATCAAACATTAAGGAAGAGTAACTTGGTGCATCTAGATACCATGTCAAGCTACAAACTTATATTTGGAAAGAATGTATTATAAATTGTTAGGATTATAAACCATGCATTCTAAAACATTTGAGTATGATGAGTACAAAAAAAATATATAGAGCTTAAATATAGTCAATTTTCTCTAAATGGGAAATAAAAATACTTACCATCTATTCAGATGAAATACATAAAATGTGAGGTAATTTTTTTTTTTTTTAAAGATGACAAAAATATTTTAGTAAATACTCACACTTTAGATGCCACAGACTGAGTCAGATGATGTTTTGGGGACCGTTGACAATCTTTCCTAGGCCGCCCCCGAGTTCTTTTTACAACAAAAGAGCTCCCAGCTCGGTCAAAACTAAATGTTGGCCTTTCACATACTGTCGATGGAATGGCTTCAGTCAGCAGATGAATTGATCCTGAAGAATCTGAAATTGATGCAGACTGTAAAATGTTCACACTTGGGGAGCTATCTGGATTGCTGACCTGATCTGATAACTCAGAAGCAATAGCATCACCCAAACTTGTGGTTAACTGATGGTTGTATGGTACTGGTAATATTTTCTCTTCTGCATCGTGAGTATCAGCAGATTCTAGATCTATGACTAATCCACTACCTTCAGAAAGTTCATCAGCCATATTGTTTTACATCCTGTGTAACAAAAGAGTTAAATTGTTGAAAAATACTTTTTCAAAAAATAAAGCATTTTATGCATTTGTATGTCATGGTGTTACAAGTGAAGAAACACTAAGTGGAGAAACACATCTTTCATTCATTTATTTCACCAGTAAAACTACTAGGAAAGAGTACATGCGATTACAACAAACTTTGAAAAAAAAAACTGAAATGAATAAAAATTTGACTAAGTGGGTTTCACCTGCCCTGCCAGAACCTCAGTTTTGTAGCCAAAGGTGAAAATCCGAAATTTGTCTACGAGTGTTTCATTTGTAACCCCACAACATGTGTATTGATTAAGAAACATCACATTAAAGTATCATATGATTTTGGTCTAACTCCAATGCTTAGCAAAATCTTCCAAACTCAGTGCCAGATTTAGGGAGAGCAAGCCCTTGCCCCAGGCAGATACTTCTGCGGGGCAGCAATTCACCCTTTTTCTGTGTTTTTGAAGCTCAATATAAACAAGAAGTAAGAACTAAAAAAATCTACTTTCCCATATAATACCAACATTGATTTTCTAGAATCTAATAAATATTCTCTTAATAAAGCTGCAAATGTGATGTCAAACATACCTTTTTTCATTTTAAGTTAATTTCGAAAGGAGTGATTAGCGGAAGTCAGTGCTATGTAGGGTTTGCGTTAAAATGAGTGAGAAAGTTACGTGAAATAGGTTTTAGGAGTACGAGTGTACTTCGTCGCTTCATTTTTCTTTTTGTTTTCGGATTTTGTCTACTAGTTCATTTGGTTATTTAGTACTCTGGACTTTGGAATGCGTTTGAGTTAGGCCTAACTCGGAAATTTCGTTCGTCGATTGGTTGCTGAGAAAGATGGTCTCGTTGTATGTCCGCCTATAGTGTATTCGACTCTGCTCGGCCCCTGGCCTTTCTCTTCTATTGGCTTCGTCGTTCTTGAGAACAGGACTATTTCTCACGAATGAATTTTCTACTTGCTCTTGTGAGCAAGCAAGTCTCTTTTCGGTGGTGAGTTTGCCGCTTCATGTTTTCGTCTCCTAGGTAAGGTGCCTTTTGCTTTTTGCTTGCTTTCTCCTATTTTATGCATGCTCTCCCATCCTCATGGAGCCTCACAAGTACACTAAAGGAGTACCAAATGCGGACATTGTAAAAACAGCATTTGAAAATGGTGTCACTACGATCCCCATATTTTTATCGGGTATCGACACAGAAAAAATCCCCCGTAACAAACCGAAGCTTATCAAGGCTGAATTAATGACGAAAATTAAATGCTCCAATGAGATAACTAGTATCAACTTTACCAGAACAGACAGCCTTTTGATTATCACTGATAGTTTTGAATGTGCTAAAGAAATCACATCCATAACCACCATACTTAATATAAAAATCCAAGCCCATCTAATCATTGAAAACTACACCTCACGCTTCCTCCTTAGGGACATCAATAATGACATAGGACTAACTGACCTGACATCTGAACTGGAACTTGAAAATAAAATTATCATATTGGAAGCACGTCGCTTTCAAAAAAATACCCCTCAGGGGCAGATACCGACAGAAATGATATTAATCACAATCATAGGGCACAAAGTGCCTGAATATGTAAAATTGTTCATGATGAGAAAAAAGTATCTCTATTCATTGATAAGCCAAGGCAGTGCAGCAACTGTTTCTCTTTCTTCCATATCACTAGCAAATGCACAGAGGTAAGCAAGTGCATAAATTGCGGTGAAAGACACAAAGAGGTACTTTCCCTCCAAAATGCACCAATTGCAAAAATGCACATCCAGCCAACTTCAATTTATGCCCAAAGAGGATAAAAGAAGCTTAAATCATGGAGTTCAAATGCGTCAATCACCTAAGTTTAAGTGAAGCTAGAAGAAGAATTAAAAGCAACAATACCACTTATGCTAAGATTACTGCTAAGGGTGAGAAAAATAAATTTGCAACCAAAGAGATTATGGACAAAGCCATTCATGAAAGAATGGAAAAATTCAAATCCAAAATCAGGGCTGAATTCATCAGCCAAATCAGCCAGTTACAAACATCGATTGAAATGGTGTTGAAAAATTGTATACTTCAAATAAACTCCAACATGGCGAAAATGCTACTAAATTCAGTTACCAACTCTGGTAATAAAAAAAAAATATTATTTCAGAACACGAACTCCAAGATCAACTGGAACGCCTTTAAGAGGCAAAGAGGAGACACGGCTTGTTTGGAAGACGAAAATCAGATGGATCATGAGGCTCTCGGGCCGGTCTCTGCTGGTTCTGCTCATGTAGAATGTTAGTTTTCTTGGCCGCTTTCTGGTGCGCTTGTTGTTTTCCTTTTTCCGTCTTGTTTTCCCTTTTGTTTTCTATGGCAGGTTGCTACTTCTTACAGTGGAATGCTAGAAGCATCACTAACAAGCGCACCTGGCGTAACTCAAGTTTTTTTTTGGGCACTGATGTAATCGCCATTCAAGTAACTTTTTTAAATAATCAAATTAATTTTAATCTAAAAGAAAAGATCATCTTTCGTAAGGACAGGGGAAACCGTCCTGGGGGCAGGCTCATTACCGCTGTCAATGCAAAATATTCTGCTAAAATTATCAATATCACCCTACCTATATCCAATATTGAAGTACTTGGAATTGAAATTTTTTACAAAGAAAAAAAACCTACAAATTTTTAATATCTACTCTCCATCCGGTTCATGGAATAAAAACTGGCTCTCTGCCTTTCAACAATATTTGATCCCTCCTTTTTTAATTACAGGGGGACTTTAATATTCACCACACCTCCCTTGGCAGTGATAATGACTCCCGGGATGCTGAAACAGTAATCGACTGGATGATTAACAACAACCTGGCTCTTTTGAACTGTAGCACTCCCACTTACTACTCAAACAACAATAAACCTGCTCTTCTGGACTTAACAATCACATCATTGGACCTTTACAATCACCTTTCATACGAAGTAATTTCAGATACCTTTGACAGCGACCATCACCCTCTCAAAATAAATATTCCGCATCTTGGGAGTCATTACCAAAATCAGGGTTGGCCGGATTGGACCCAATTGGGTTGGACCCAATGGGTTTTTTTGAAAAAACCCATCTAAAAAAACCCATTATTTAACCCACTTTTGGGTTTTTAAAAATTTTCTGAGAAGTTTTTAAAAAAATTAATTAATTTAAATACTTTCACAATTTAAACTTCTTTTTTATTTGTTCTTCACCACAGACAATGGACATAAAAAATGAATTTTGAACTTAAGTAGCATTTCTTAACTCTTAACGGCATTAAAAAAGTACTTCAAAGATTTTAAACAAATAGATTTAACTTTTTTCTTTAACTGGTCAATAAATAACTCAAATTATCTTGACTAAGTTCTGTCACGTCTGATTTTCTCAATATTTGTAGATTGTACAGAGGAAACTATTTTAGCCCAAAGGCTTTCGTGTGAATTATTTTCTGCAAACCAACACGTCACAAATCTCAAATAAACACACGCAAGGTATATTTTTTAGAAATTAACAGGTATTACAAACGGTCGGACAGAAAACAGAATAGGATGTACAGTATTTTCCTTTTCTTACCAAAAAGTTTAATATTTCTTACTCTGTACACAGAAATAGAAAAACAGGCAACATAAAATTCAAAGAAATGTCTTGATTAAGCTGGAATTCAGTAAAAAAGAATTTAAAATACTAGAGGTTCTACAGTAGTTTTTCACAACAAAATAAAATACAATAAAGTAAAATGCAAAAAAAAAAAAAAATGTAGTAATTAAAAACAAGCATACGAACAATAGATTTTATCACTCGAGAAGAACTTTTGCCTTAACTGTTGATAATCATGGAAACTAAAAAATTTGAAACTTCACCATTCTTGGGTTTCGTCGTCTTTTATACTTTTCTTCAGAAAATGCTGAATTTTCCAGCTTTTTTTACCCCAAGACAATTTTCATGCTTTGTCCATATACTTATGTTATAATATGCTACAAGTACCCCACATTTTCCCTAAAAAAAGACCAAAAACCCACATTTCTTTTAAAAAACCCACCTCGTAGCAGAAAGTAGGGTGACGGGTGACGTACGTCGCAGATTATTTTCCCCCTCTGCAGACAATTTTTCAATAATGACAGTAACAACTGAAGGGGAAAAAAATTTGTTTTTCATGCAGCTGAGTCAGTCAGTTTGCACCGATCGTACGGGTCAAGGTCTGGAGCTCACAAAAGCATCCAAGCTTCAAATCACAGGCTACAAATGCCACATGCGCCTCGAGAGGCACATGTGTCTTCGTAACGTGAACTGATGTCGCTGCCGCCGTAATAATCCAAGCCAAGCCTTCTGTGCACCCTCGCGGTCCGCCAATAACCAAGAGGTGCAAATGCATACGTCATCTACGCCGGAGCCGGAGCGCTTCGATAATGAAAACGAAATGCACCCTCGCGATCTTAGGGGTTCTAGGAACGTTCCTTTTCGCCCTTCTTTTCAACTGCTTATCTCTGCTCTTCATCATTGTCACTGGTTCATCGAAATGGCAGCGCAGCTGGAAAAAGTGTCTTGTTTGGAGTGCAATGAAAAAGTTCTTTACAAAAATCTGAAAACGCATTTCTCAAGGTTTCATCTTAACAAAAAGTTGCAGTATAAATCAATTTCTAATTTTAATGTGCTTGATTTATTCAAAAAAAAAAGGAAAATAAAAAAGATGAATTAATATCAGCAGTGATTGCAAGTAGCATAATAGAGAATAGCGAAGAGGAAAATAGTGAGGAAATCAATAAAAATGAGCCAGTTACCAACAATGAATGCTTTTCATCTTCGAAAAAACGAAAATTATCCGAAGATGTCTCTGAGGGCAAAACTACAAGTGAAAACAATTCCGCTCTACAGCAAGTATTGGACGTGGACGTCAAAACAAGTAAGTTAAATTTTTATTTGTATTTCTCACCGTTAAAGTTTGGCTTTTCATCCAAGATTTTAGCAGGCCTTTTCGCCAATAATATTATGCTTTTTGCCTTAAAGGGTATTTTTCATTGAAAAGGGCTGTTTCTTTTTTTGTCAAAGGCGTAAGTGATAAGAAAGGAATTGATCTACGCGCGACCTTGACCCGACAGTGCACGTGGCCGGAGTCTAAAAATAGATCTTGCAACTCAGATGAGCAGGAAGGGGAAAATGGAAAATTGCGGGTTGATTTCTGTTCGGTGAGGGTTGTCTTACAGCCCCCCCCCCCCCCCCGCTTTTACATTACTTCGGTTGCGTACGACGAGCTCAACTGGTGGCGTGACGAAACGCAGCGTTTTATGAACGACCGGTCGACCGCAATTTAAGCTGTTGAAAAAGCACATGACATTTTCAATGAAGTCATGTGATCAACCGACCTGTAGCGATCGGTGAGGTCGTCGGACTCAAGCTTCAAAAATCAAAATTGAGTGGATGCTACTTCTCAACATTTCAAACAAGGATTAAAAATCTTCTGCAATTCGCAGCTAAAAATAAATTTGCTTTTGTAAAGCTTTTTTCTGAAAATCGTCAGCGCGATCTAGGGGCCCGTGCTTGAAGTAACTAGCGTACTTTGCCATGTGCAGGTAAAGGGGCAGTAACTTTAAATTTTTAAATTTTTCAGCATTTTTGTAATCTGTTCTACGAAAGCTTCATTGTGCAAGCTTGCTTGTTTAGTTTCTGCTGGAAAAAAGCGCGAAGAAAAACAACCTGCCTTTTACATGCACACTGCAGTATTATAATCACAATTTCGAGAAAAATAATCTTTGTTTTTTTACAAACTAATACTGATAAAAGCTTAAAAGCTATCACTTGGTATTTTTGATTTAATTGCTAAGATTAAACATTAAATGAAAATCTTTTTTTTCCAGTTGCAATAGAATACACAATTTTTTTTTTCAGACTAAAATTCTTTAATTTTAAAACTTTTTTGAGGGAACTTTTTTTGCTTTTATAATTGGCACCCTGTTATAAAAAAAATTCTCGAATGTTTCAGTAATTTTACATTTTCTGCAACACATTTTTATTAATTGTTGCAGGCACACCAAATCCACTTCAAGAAACAAATAAAGAAACAACCAGGGCTCTTCTGCCAGCGGCTAGAAAACAAAAGCACACTTCAATCTTACAAGGTGCTGATGCTACATTTACAACCAGTGCTGAAACAGAATTGACAGAAGAAGAAAAAATAGATCTTCTCTGCAGTGCTCGATCCATTGATCGAATTATTAAGTGGGGTAGTTGTTTTAAAAAAAGTGAAAGTGGCATTCTTTGTACTTGCTGTGGGGTGACACTGTTTTATGATTTTAGTGCTGGTGAAGATTTCAGTAGTGATGTATTACCACTTACTTTTAGACATCTTAAATTTGCGTGCAAACGACATCTTCAGTCACAGAGTCACATAAAGAAATTGGAAGAAGTTACAAAAGAGAAAGAATAAGATATTATTTATGAGAAATATTGTAGAGAACAGGCTTTAAATTGTGCTGCTGCAGCATATATGTCTTATAAGTTAGATACATCATACAGCTCATATGAAAGTATTGTTGCTGTTATGTATAACAGTGGCGCTAAAATGGGTGTTAAAAATCATTCAAAAGAATTTTCTAGAAATTTTCTTCCCTGTGTATATAATGTATTAAAAAAAGAAATTTGTGATTATATTATACATGAAGATTTGCCACTTGGGCTTCTAGCTGACAAAATGACCGTAAATCACCGTTCACGACATATTATTGGTATAAGAATCCCAGTATTTCATATTAATTGTACCAATTTATTTCATTCAATTTATTTAGAACATCAGTGGGTCGATAACTTCACAGGAGAAGGTCTTTGTAAAGATTTTTTTTTTGTACATTAAAAAAGTTTGGTTGCGACTTGCCATTTCTTAGGAAAAACTTAGTTGGTGTTGCAACTGATGGACAATATGTAAAGTTGGGGCTTGATAAGCATCTAAAAAATACATTAGTGAGAGACACATTTTTGATGTGGGACCCAATGCACAGACTTGAATTGGTAAAAAAGAATGCTCCTACACCTACAATTGTTGTAGATGCATTAACTCTTGTGCAAGATACAATGAAGGAATTTCATAGTGGCAAAGGTTTCGAACTTTTATCTGAAAATGTTACTAATTTAGATGAAATATTACACAAACCAAAAGTCTTTAAAACCATGAAATTTATTAGTCACTGTGAAATTGTATTTAAGACATTTATAAATGACTTTAAGGCACTAGTAGCTAGTTGTGAAAGTAACCCTGAGTTATTTACTTTGAGAGACCGGTTGATGACAAGGATAAACATTTTCAACATTCTTGCAACGTCAGACATTTACAGTTCCTTTAGTACAGCCTCTAAAAATGTCCAGTCAGGGGACAATTTACCTTGGGATTACACCAACACAATTCATTGTCTGAAAAGTTGTTTAGAAATAATGAAATCCAGCTTTGAGACACTTGCACAAGCATCAAGTTTTGCTGATTTATCTAGAAATATAGACGTTGTACCAAAAGAAATTTTTAAAAATTTAAAAACATCCATCGAGATATTTGACAAAATGACTTATAAAGGTATTGCACTGCCTGAAACACCAGTTGGTGCTACAAACACAAGAAATAAATCATCACAGAAAGAATTTTGCACATTTACTAATTCAATCCAGGAATTTTCAAAGTATGCGTCTTCACTCATCAGTGGAATCGAAAATTACTTTGACTTTCCATCTGAAGGTACAAATGAAAATGTCCTAGAGAAGATAAATTTTCTGTTCAACTGGAATCATTTGATATATCCCAGTAATTCAGTTCCAAATAAACAATCCGAAAGTAACAAAGGGTTTGAAATGGAAGACTTTGCTTCCTTCATTGCCACATTCAAGCCTATGTGGCAAAATATTATACTTGAGGACCTATGGTTCGAATTTTTATTTTTCAATGAGTGGGTAATAGAAACTATACATTCAGGAAGAAGTGAGGGCTATATATACAACTCAAAAATCCTTCTAAAAAAAGCCGTTAAAGATTTAAGCAATAAAGTCCCAAAAACTCATCCACTTCATGAAATTTATCATCAGTATTCCAGTGTCGGAAGCAATTTGTGAAAGCTGGGGTTCCACAATTGCACGCACCCATGAGTTAAGGATGGTTGCATCTGATGGGAATGACACAGAAGTTGGAACTATTGATAAAAGAGTTTTTATCCTTCTCAACAGCCCACCAGCAGGATTTAGAAATACAAGGAAATTTTTAAAAGCTGCACTAATAACCAAGTTTGGTGCATCATACCACAAACATTTTACTTCAGCTAGTGCAGCAAACAGTATTTCGAAAGCTGTAACTTCTAAAGTGGTTGCTAGGATTGCTGGAAATGAAAGTGAATCTACTCTTTTGCCATGCTTCAACTGCTGAAAACGGAATAAATGAAATTTCTATACATACATAAAATGAATCTCATGTTTTTTAATATTTTATTCATTAATGATTATGAAATAAAAATGAGTAAATGCTATCACATGTGAAATGACTTGTGTGTTCAAAATTGTATACTTTGGAGCATATTTATTTTTTAAATATTTATTCATAATATTCAATTATAAGATCAATGCTTGTTAACAGGCAAGAAAATAGTGCTTAGAGTGCAGATATATATGTAACAAAAATAAATTAATATATTTTAGCAGATTTCACTCTATTTAAATACTTGAAATGTGCACACATTTATATATGTTATTCATTACACGTGAATATACATATACGCACATATATGTTATACATATACAGGTATAGTATGTGTGATATGGATTAGCTGTAATGTCGCAGACAAATTTTGAGTGATTAAAGTTGTGTCGCAGATCAGTGAGAAATATTCTGCTACAGGGAAAACCCAGCTTTAGTTGGGTTTTATTTAAAAAAACCCAAAAAAACCCTGGGTCCATGGGCTTTTTTAAAAAAAACCGGGTTTTTGCCAACCCTGACCAAAATAGATGGAAAATTAACTGGAAGAATTTCAACATTGACTTAAACATATACCTTAATGATGCCAACAACATTAATATTAATGAATTTAATAATATCATAGAAAAAACCCTTTTTAAAAACAGCAAGACTGAACATATAAAAACAAGTGGCAATAATCCCTGGTGGAACAGGGAATGCAGCTTTCTCCTTGGCCAAGAAAGAAAACATCATCGACTTTCTACAAACTCTCTGGACCGTGATGCATGGAAAAATACAAACAAATAGGGGCAAAACTGAGAAGATTATGTAATTGCTTAAGAAGAAATTTTTGGAATAAGACCATGAACATGGCAAAGGAAAACCACAGCATATATAAAATTCTAAAGAGTCTTAATAACAGAACGTACGAAGATAAAAAATCTCACTTTATTCTTTGTACGCCTGCGGGAGAGCTACATACACCTGTTGCCCAAGCAAATGTGTTCGGCAAATTTTTTTATGCATCAGAAAATCAATGAATTTATTCCCCTAGACCTCAGTGGAAACTGATTTAGATGTAACCTTTCACTTTAAACGATCTAAAAGATGCTATCAATGAAAACAGGAATTCTGCCTCCGGACCTGATAAAATTTCTGCAAAAGCATTAAAAAGTATTTCAGCAGATAACCTGAATAAAATTCTTCAGGGGCCAATAAAGGATTTCTTTCTTGCTACCTATTTTTGTGAAAGTATTGCATCATTCTATTTTTGTTAACGTTTTTTTATCATCAGCACTGTTTTTGTGAAATTTTAAAGGCATCCTCATTTTTGTAAAAGAGAAGTAGAACAAGTGAAATTTTAGTTCGAAAAGTGTAAATGTCATCTAGTATTATTTTTAACAGGTTTCGATTTTTGGGGAGGGGGGGAGCTAAAAACCTAAGAAGTACGAAAAAAATACCATTGTAATTAAAGCTTAATGGGCTATGTACTGTGTACAATATAGGAAATTATGAGAAAAGCGGTTTCCCAAAACAGATGTTGAAAGATTGCGATAATATTGCATAAATACACTTTGGCGAGAAACAGCGAAAAATTAGTTAAAATACTACAAAAAGGTTTCTATCAAAGCGATTGTTCATATAAATCTGCTTAGAATTTTATTTTACGAGCAAATTTTGTTTTAAACAGAGAAACAAATTTTATATTTTAAAATACGAATTTTAGTGAAATTTTCGATGTTTTTATGAAGCTACTGATTTTATTACTTGATTTTTGTGAAAGTACTGATTTCAAAACAATATTTTTTGTGAAGGTACTGAAAAACGGTAGCAAAATCAGCCTGTATTGGGCCCTGTTTTTAATACGATTAACCATCTCTGGAACACCGGAGAGGTCCCAAATTCCTTCAAAAACGCTTATATAGTTCCAATTCACAAAAAAGGGAAGAATAAAGAAGACATTAAATCGTACAGACCAATTTCACTAACATCCACTCTCGCTAAAACTGTCGAACGCATGATCTTAACCAGGCTCACAAACCATAGTATTCAACAGAATCTTTTCCCTCCCAATCAATACAGCTTTATACCATTTAGGGGCTGCGATGTGATTTTGGCAGAAATCCATCATGAGTTGTTCCGAGCAAGAAATGAAGGTCGGTTCACTTTCCTTGTCGCATTGGATCTCAAGGGAGCCTATGATGCAGTTTGGCACGACGGTCTAATATGGAAATTGCTACAAAACGAAATACGAGGCAAAACCGCACAATGGATTCACAATTTCATCAGCCAGAGAACTGCCTAGGTCAGATGGAGAGAACATTTCTCAACCAATATTACCCCACAAAGAGGAGTCCCCCAAGGCGCGATATTGAGCCCGTTTCTTTTCGAAATTTACATCAAAGATCTTTGCCTCCTTCATCTTAAAAATGTAAAAATAATCACTTACGCTGATGATATTTTTATCTTAGGCTCAGGTGTGGACATTGACAACACACTTAATGATGTTCAAAATTCCCTAAATAAAGTTTATTCCAGGTCTAAAACTAAGCACATGATGATTGTACCGGAGAAATGTGTGGCAGTTAATTTTTCAAGTAAAAGAAAGAAGACAGATCGAAATTTATCTATAAACCAAGATACCATCAAATGGAGGGAAGATATCAGAATATTAGGCATTTACTTTAATAATAACCTCACCTTCAAATCACACATGATTCAGTCAAAAAAAATTTTAAATATACCAACATTCTAAAAGTTGTCGCCTCGAACAGATAGGGAGCAAGAATAAAAGATCTTCTTAACATTGCAAACAGTTGCATCAAGAGCAAGATTAATTTTGGCAGTCACATCTACTCATACTCTTCCCAGACAAATAAAAATAAAATTGAAAAAAAAAATCGAATTTTGACATCTTGAATTCAAATTATGTTTTTTGCAATCACGAGTGTGTGTATGTAAGCGTGTGTGTTTGTGGGGGGCGGGGGGAATGTGTGTAGGGGGCATGTGTATCAGTGTGTAGGCATATGTGTTTGTGTGTGTGCAGGCATGAATGTGTGGGTAGTTGTGTGTATGTGTTTGTGTATGTGTGTGTATGTGTGTGTATGTGTTTGTGTGCATGTGTGTGTAGTTGTGTATGTATGTGCGTGTGTGTGTAGGACATGGACGCAACCTGGAGACTGCTTTCCTATAGGAGCAGCATCGTGAGGAGCCGGCCGACGGTGACGGTGCAGAGGGTGGCGGTGGAAAAATACAATGATAGGACATCAAAACAGTCAACTGAGAACAATAAGCAATCGTGATTGCTCAATAATATACCATCTGCCCTACGAGTAGCTACTGGTCTTCCAAAATTCACCCCTAACCCTATCCTGCTTAGAGAAGCAAATGAGACTTCCTGTAGCCAAACACATGATCTCAAATCTGAGATTTTTTTATCAGACAAGTCGCCTTGGGCAAGCTCTCGCCAATCAGAAAAATGCTTCTCTCTTATGAGATTAAAAAAAATCCCTCCCATATTAGAAAAAACTCCTTTAGGAATTCGGAACAAAAATTTATTGACCGACTTAAACATCTATCCCAGCCAATGCATACCTATTTGTGTTCCTTCAAATATTAATCCAAACAGAACTACAATTTCCCTCAAGTCTCTTTCTTTCCAAAAAGAAGATATTCCAAGACAGCTAATTAGCAAAGCTTTCGACGACTACAGTGCCACCCACTGGAAAGACTGCCACATTATTGCAACTGATGCATCCAAAACCCAATACTCTACAGCAATAGGGGTCCACAATTCGAGTTCAAACGAAAATATAAAGGGGAAAATATCAAACATGAACTCCATCTTCTCCGCTGAAGGGCTCGCTCTTTGGCTCGCCGTTGTTCATTTCGGAAACACAGGACCAAAGATAGTGTTCTGCTCCGACAGTCTGTCAGTCCTTTCTGCCCTCAAAAGAGCGAACAATAAGTCTCCCCATATCATCACGATGATTGCAAAAAGTATTGCCAATCACACTTCAAACGGTCATGTACTCGAATTTGCTTGGACCCCTGCTCAGGTGGGTATCAAAGCAAATGAAACAGCAGACAGATTGGCTAGCATGGGACACGGGGAAAATATCATTCTCCATTAGATTGCCCCTGAAGACATAATACAAAACCTGAAACAAAAGTACAGAGATAAAGCTACCACCTCCTGGAACAGATCTAAATACTCTACCGGATACAGCCACTTAAATGGTCTGGGAAACAGCAAACACAATTTAACAAAAAATCGATACAAAGAAGTCCTGCTATCAAGAGGCTCATACCCGTACCACTCTCACTCAATCCAACCAGCACCATATCAAACATAGTAAATCCCCTCTGTGCTCAACTTGCAAAACTCCTGACACAGTAGATCATGCCATCCTAGTCTGCAATAAGTTTAATAAGGAAAGAGACAGAATTCGTGCCTGTATGGGATGTGTCCCCTTGTCCTTTTCTCTTGTTTTCGCGGCCGCTCATGCTTCTCGCCGCTTGATGTCCCTTCTCATAGACTTGCTCAAGGCTATTAATTCGTAATTTCCATTTCCCATTTGGTGTTCTCCTGCCTAGGCTTTCCCCTAGTTGAGGTTAAGCTTTGTTTTTTATTTTGTACTTTCTTTGCCCTCGGCTCTCAGCCTTTCGTTCAAAAATGTTTTGTTGAATTATCTGTTTACTGAAGCCTATCCTTCCATTTGTGTTTCTAGTAGAAATGGGACAGTTTTTGGAGTAATAGCTAGATGAAGCCACTGGGTTAGAGTGAAGCATATATCTCAAGACAGAAGAAGAAAAAGAAATTAATTTCTGAAACTAAATATCCCTAGCTTATCTTATAAAACATATACAGTAAACCTTCAATTTAACGATTGTCAAAGGACTGGAAAAAGTTATTGTTAAATCGAGGGGCATAGACACTTAATACAGTCAAATCCAGACCAGTGAACTGTATCATTAAATTGAGGAAATCGTTTAATTGGGTACTGTTAAATCGAAGTTATGCTGTACATAAAAAACAAATAATAAACAAATTAAGTATGCAGCAACTTTTAGGCAATGCAGCTAATATTTTTTTCCACAAAAAAATAATAAAAATAATAATAATAATAATTGCCTTCAAAATAGAAAAAAATTAAAAACAAAAAGCTGATCAGAAAAAAAAATGCTTGTTAAGCTCCCTTCTTTGGTGTAAAAATACAGCTCCTTGGATATTTATTTTCCCCTGTTGCCAAAAAAAAAGTTTTCAATAAATAAATAAAAGTACTTCAGAAAATGAATAAAAAATAACAAAATGACCATTTTCATCATCAAAATATTTAAAAAAATGTCTGCACAGCTCTGTCTGTTAAAACATAAGAGGCCCATAAATTTCCTTGTTTCCCAATTGCCAAAATTACAATAAATAAATTAAAATTTTAGACTGAAAATAAGTACAAATCATGTCAATAATCAACTATTTTTCTAGGAACTAATGTTCACAGTAAAAACCAGGGCAGAGGATTCTAGAGTCGTGCAAAAAACTATAGCCAAAAAATTAATTTTTCTTTTTATGGGCGTAAATTTCTACCTGATCAACTATCAAGAAAATTCTCAAACACAGCAATTCCACTTTTTGTGCAATCGATCTTCAATTGTAATTATTTGGCAATTATTTCATAGTCTGAATATGTAAAATTATATCAAAATGTGTGAGTATTTACTTCTTAAGTGTTTTTTTACCAGGATTCTTCATTTTTTGTAATAATGTCTCAACTTGTAGGTACATACAAGGCAGTCGTGTAGTGCACTTGCATATGTCAAATTCTTTTTTTCATTATATACCTTCCTCATATATTACAGTTGCTCATGTGAATGTCCAGAATGTGCGAATAAAATCAATTTTGATTGACCACATAGATTTCTCAAGAAATGTGTTTGGTGAAGCCACCTCCGAAAAAATATCTGGTTACGGACCTGGATGCAAGTAACAAACTACAAAAAATAACGCATATATAACCAAATTACTACCAAATATAATGCTGAAAACACTTATTTATTTTGAAAAACACAGTCGCAGAAATTACATTTGCAGTTCTATTTTGAAGTTAATGCATATCGAAATGTTTTCCTAAAATACAACTCTTTTGCAACATTGAAAAATACCAGATGAAAAAAACAGTGAAACTCTTCTGTTAAAGAAGAATGCAAATAGAATTACATCTTATACAAACTGAACTGAAAAGACGGTGTGATGTCAAATGGACTTAGTAGCATCATTTATAACTTGGAAGTTAATTGGTGAAAAACTACGATGATTACATTAAAAATAACCGAATATAAAATGACCAACATACATAAAAAATGAAAATAATGTTAAATATGTCGCAAATTTGTTGATAGAACGAAATCGATGCATAAAGAACAAATTAAAAGTAGAAAAATACAAATTTGAATAACATAAACAAACCTAAAAATATACAACTTCTTTCTCACGTCCCAACAAATTGAATCATTATTTCAGAGATTCTGATAATCCATAAAATTTTTAAAAGATGACGCATATAAAAATCTAATCATAACACATAATCATCACTAAAATATTATTGAATTTAATGATTGTCTTTTATTTTCCCATTTTCAATTACACACGCACAGAGGCACAGAAAACAAAATTACGAGAAGAGTTGAGATGCCTATCATATGGATTTAAATTTCAAACAAAAAGTAAAATTTTTCTCTCTTTAAATGGTTTTCTTGGAGGAAAAAAAACATTAAATTAAAACAAAAAAAAAGATTTTCGTTTTTTTTTTTTTTTGGTAAAAGCATTATGCCTTAAACTTTTGCTAAATCATTACGTTATTTTTATCTTTCCGCAAAACTTCATTATGAAGAAATAAGTTCTGGCAGTAGTTACTTTACTCTAGTAGAGTCCCTACACATGGGAGGTCCCCACATAGTGAATCTACTTTTGCTTTGAGAAAAAAATTGTTTTGAGAGACTTCTTTAAGTATAACAAACCAATTTGTATGTCTATAAAAAGGAAAATAGAAAAATAAAGGAATTTATAAGCAGGTTGAATGAACGATATTATTAAAACACTATTTCGCAGTTCATTTCTCATCTAAAATTGCAGTACTAGGTAATCATTTCATAAATAACCAACATAATCAAGCAGAAACTTCACATACGGAGTATATACTCGAATTAACAACCGGTTAACCAGGGTGGTTGGTTTGATGACGTTACGTGACGTCAGTGATTAGTGCTTTCAGTTTCCATTGAATTTTCAGATCATGCGGGATCGGCTAACCGGTAAGCAACTAGTTCCATTTTGTACGATGCCCGCTTTTAGACATGTGACGTCGTTTTGAGCTCGAAAACCAGGTTTCGCGCCCCCAAAATCTGGCTGACTCTATCGGCAGGGATGCCCACCAAGGCGGGGGAGGGGTCAAGATGGCGTAGACTGTGCCACTGAAATTTTTAGGGGGGAGGTGTTTGAGGGGCATTTTTTTCATTTTTGTGGGGCTCTTGTTTTTTGGGGGGGGTTACGGTATTTAGGGGGGTGCGCCTTTGCTCTTAGGGGGTGGACACCTCCTGCTGTCGGGAATGTGTTGTTGAACGACCACAAGTCGAAACGTTCCTATTCGAACATACCTAAAGCGAGTTCATGCACTTACAGGCTCATATTCCATTTTATGTAAGTTATAACTGTTCAGACTGAATTAAAACTATTTAGATTTGAAATTAAGTTCCGAATGGTGCTGAGTGACCACAACAGTTGTTTGAAGGAAGTAACACACATGGACATTTTCCGTTTATCGAAGTGGGAAGATTGGGCGCCGAGAACATTGAGTGCGCCTAAAATGGTCGGTGCCGAATGTTCCGGGCGCTCAAAATGCTTGGAACTCAATGTTCCCGGTGCCCAATCTTCCTAGACCGTCCATTTATTTCCTTTCGAACTTGCCATCCTTCCTCAAGGGGTGCATTCTTGAGCATTAGCGCGGAGTTCAAACGACGTTGTTGCGAATTGTGATTTAAATGACTGATTTCTCTAAAGGCCACGATGACTATGAAATCGGTTCTACATTGCTACGGAGGCCTCTTTCCTAAGGCCCCTATACATACGAGCCGACGTATCAGCTTATTACGATTAGTCATTTTGGATCGGAGCGTGTGTTTGAGTGGTTGTCTTTTCTGGCGAGTTATCGCGTTTGGTGTTCGTTCACAGTGAGCGATTATTAGCGGCACGTGAATTATATATTAAATAAAATACTATTTTCGAAAAATTTGGCGAAATCCGAAACATGGCGATGGTAACCCTTGCAGTGCAACAATGAAAAATCCCATCCACAATGGCTAAACTTAAGCTGATGCGTCGACCTATCTACACTGGTGTGCTAAACTTAAGCAACAAGTGGTTTTTCGGCCACAGCTCCCCAACAAAGTATAAGATAGCCATGAAATTGCAGTATAATATGATATGCACGTAATTCAGTAGAAAGACTATTTGTATGTAAATTTTAGAAATAAAACGTCGTAGGTGATGTAAATGTACGTAAACCTTGTGGGTCGGCGCGCGCAGGTCAAAACTGTGATAAAAGTATGAAAAGCACCGTAGTTAAAGACATTCGCTGCAAGTGCAAGTGATTTGTTTTGTGAAACATGTCTTCAAGAAATCATTTAGACGACTTTACTCGAGGAAGAATGATTGGGAAGCTTGAGGAGGGGCTTAGTGTGGCCAGTGTCGCCGAAGGGTTCCGGATCGACAAAAGTGTTGTTTCTCGTGCTTAAAACTACTGGTACAGCTCTTCGGAAGGTTGGTGGTGGCCATCCAAGGAAAACAACACCAATGTATAACGGTCATCACATACCGTTACATTGTCGTACAGGCGAAAAGAAATCGTTTTCAGTCAGCGAGCGCCATCTCAGCAACTGTGC
Organism: Uloborus diversus; assembly: GCF_026930045.1. Classification (NCBI taxonomy): domain Eukaryota; kingdom Metazoa; phylum Arthropoda; class Arachnida; order Araneae; family Uloboridae; genus Uloborus; species Uloborus diversus. The sequence goes on from NC_072739.1 coordinate 121,069,432, forward strand.
TCAGCCACAGGACGAAAAGTATCAAGATTTACAGTGGCCAGACGCCTCCACAAAGGTGGCTTATTTGCTATAGACATCCTGAACGCTGCATACCTTTAAAAGTTAGCCATCGGCGGCACCGTTTAGAGTGGTGCAGAGAACACGAAACCTGGACACCTCATCAATGGAGTCGTGTCCTCTTCACAGATGAGAGTCGTTTTAGTGTTACAAGCGATTCTCAACGTCAGTTGATCTGGAGAGAGGTTGGAGCTCGATTTCATAACAATAACATCGCGGAAAGAGATCATTACGGTGGTCCTGGAGTTCTCGCCTGGGGTGGCATTGTGTTGAACGGGCGGACTGAACTTCAGATTTTCGACCGAGGTTCTGTAATTGGAGATCGCTACTGCAATACTGCAATGAGGTAATCCTACCCCATGAGCGTCTGTTCCGAGGGCCATTGGACCAGACTTCATTTTTATGGATGACAATGCCCGGCCACACCGTACTGCTAATGTTTAAGAGCTACTGGAAAGTGAAGATATCAGACGAATGGATTGGGCAGCTTACTCTCCAGATGTAAATCCCATAGAGCATGTGTGGGATGCATTAGGCAGACGTTTTGCGACACGACAGTATCCTCCTGGTAACACCCATCAACTGAAAGATGCGTTAAAAGAGGAATGGAGACGTTTACTCCAAGAACTCCTGGATAATCTGGTGCTTAGCATGGAGAGACGATGCCAAGCAACAATTGCAGCAAGGAGAGGGCATATCCCATACTAGGGAACATCTGCCAGTTGTACTTACGCTTCTTCAGGCAATCATGTGTAACGCTACTATATGTGAAATAAAGCCTTTTTTTGTTCCATACCCTGCTTTAAGCTTTGTATTCATTTCTGCGCCATTATTCGTTCACCATCGTTTAAGTACAAAATAATGTACATCATATTCAAATTTCATGTCAATCGGATGATTTCTTGTGCAGTTATGACAAAAAACGCACTTGTTGCTTAAGTTTTGCCCACCAGTGTGTATTACGGCTCTCACTCAGCTGTGCGATACGTCACAGGTCACGTGGTTTTGGCATGAACGGTGCATTTTTTCGACGAAGGGATCTTGCCTTGAACAATATTCAATGAGATCGTTTCCAAAATTTTAAAGGTATTTTTCTCTGAAAGAGCATGCTTAAAAACATATGATCTGACCATTTTTTAAATAATTTGACCAAGTTTAATATTTTTAAAACCTTATTTTAATCTCTGCAATTTTATTGTTTACGTCTCTGCGTATGACTATTCTATTCTATTCAAGAGTCACAACTGACTTCAACTGTATTTATGTCGAGGACTGCATACTATGTGCCTTGCCTCCATTATTTTATATACCGATAGATGGCAGCACCATCACCGGATCGAACAGTTAGTGAGAATTTTGAACTAGCCCAGGAGCTAATAGCTACCTAGTACTAGCACCCCCAGAGGTATCGTTTCACTTGGAGGACATTGAGACCACGAGCATATTTAACGTCGCCCAGTCCCCTTTAATGACGACGGTGGGTCTTCGACCAGCGAGGATCGAACCCGAGGCCCTCCGGTCCCGAGTCCAATGCCTTACCGATCAGGTCTGCGTATGACGTCACAAATAATGAACTGTCATTCACTGTTGCCATAAACCAGAGCGCAATATTTAATTTGCTTCTTTACTCACATGTATTGGCAACGATATAGTTGATAGCAAGAGTGGAGCAAAATATTTCGCGGAAGAGCTCATCATTTGTGACGTTATAAAGACCACGCCTTGTTTGAAAAATCGGGCATTTAAAAAAATTAATTAATAAATAACTGTTGGGAAAATGAAAGTATTTCTGGGTCCATGTTATTATTATTATTTATTTATTTATTTATTTTTTGCTCATGCTATCAACTTCAGTGACTAAAAGTAGTACTTTTGACTGAAGGAAACCACCCCATTCTCATGCATAGGGATGATTGATTTTTGCGGCGCCGCCTGTTAATTTTAGTTATAGTCTAACTAATGTATTTATTACTCATGTAGCAAATCAGTAAATTAAATGTATTTTGCTACGAAAATAGTTGAATTAATTTTTTTAATATATATATATATATATATATATTTTTTTTTTTGCTAATAAATAACTTTATTTAGTCGTTAAAGTTTTTTTTTTTTTTTAATATTTCAGTTTTGAAATATATTTAGTGTTCAATTCAAGGGGAATTGAAGACAAAAATCCTCCTTCCCCACGAACGATTAAATTTATATTACTTCATTAATATATCGTAACTTGTGTCCGAATTTCGACAAGTATTCTAGATTTAATATATCATGACACCGTCAGTTTAATTTACAGTTATGGCTATACTAATTAACAGACTTCGTTTGAATTTTTTTATGTACTATGCTCCCCGTTTATTAGAAGTCGCCTGTACCGATTCAGAGCCTGATTACCCATAAGACTCAGGAAGCTTGAGCTTCCCCTCAAAATTAACAGGGGACCCAGAAATGACTTTAAAATTTCAGTTTCTGCTTTTGAATGTATTTTTAAAAGTATTCAAATATTAGAACTCGCTAAATAAAAATTTTGGAAGAATGTTAAAAAGTGAGAACACAGTTTATAAAATGTAACTGACAACTCACCAAATCCTGAGTTAAACACTAATTTAACAAAACGCGAAAGTCTTTAAAACTAAACCTACTTACTTTAGGTATAGTAGTTTATAGGAGGCACCGCCTACAAATAGTTATTAAAAATTAAGGAACTGTATATAATTAGTTAGGTATTAAAATAATTCATCGTTTAGTAATTAAAATCAGTGTTTATTTTATAATTGGGTGTTTTTTAGTTTAGTTGATTTTGTACTAGAATTGTAAAATAAATTGGATTTATACATTTGGGTAGGAAATCGTATGTAAGTATGACCAATTATTTTTTACTTTTTAGTTCCTCTTTGTTTTTTGAAGTCGGTTCTTTTTTATTTGAAAATAATTTTCATGTCCTGATTTCTGATCGGCCAAACCTAAAAGGGTGAAAAAAATGAAACATTTTTTTTATGAGGAAAGCAAATTCAGCTTCAGCTTCCCATTCGAAACTTCTGAGGCATGTTTTGCTACAAAAATTATGAGTGATTGACTAATTCCTTTCTAAAGTACACTCACACTTTGTCATGTTTATATGTATTTATTATTTAGTATTTATACCTGCGGTTATTTATACCTGCAGGCAAATGCTTACCTGATTGAACTTTAAATTTTCTCTTTTTGTGTTTGTAGTTTTGAAAATGAAGAAAAGTAAATACAGCAAACACATTTTTTTATGAAATAAGTTTTTATTTCACTAGTGAGGAATATATATCTTGTTTGATGATTGCAAAAAGAAACCAGTTTATTGTGCATAATCGTGGAATGAACATCTAAAAAAAAGAAAAAATCCAATATCATCGTCTATTACACTTATTTCAGTCCCGATAGTCACATCTTCCGACATTTTCCCTTTTCTGCAAATAACATGGGAGAAAGCTGATGTATCGTGATTGCTTTCTGCTTCATAGAATTGGCATTCAATTGAATTCTTGTTCAATCAGGTCTTTTTATTTCAACGTGGTGTGAATAGGTATGGATTCAGGGGGGGGGAGTCATCTCTCCCCTCCCTAAACAACCAATTATAGGCTAAATTTGCCTTTTTTGTGGCTTAAATTTCCAAAAATCGCCCCGACCCCTGTTGTACCCTAAAATTACACCCCCCCCCACACGCCCTTTTCGATGATGTCCCCCTTGAAAACCAGAGTTACCAGATTCTCCCTTGTATGAATATCATAAGACTTTCTTGCGTGCCGGTTAAATATAATCAATATTTTAAAATCATTCATAAGAAATGGTTGCTTCTCCGCAAGTTTAAAATTAGCTAAGTGTGCCAAATAAGTTCACCCTGGAGTTAATGACACTTGACACAGTACCTTGTTCATTTATGATTCAAGTGGCATCAAGTTTTGCACATTCAATCGCATGACTCATAAGAAAATTTGAAAAAATTAATTCCATGTGAAAATGTAAGCTTTAATTAGGTTTATCAGCAGTTTCAACAAAAAAAGTGCTCCCTCCTCCACTCCAGAGTTTTAGTTTTCCGGCGGGAGATGGCGGATAAAAGATATATAGGGGAATATATGGGATAAAGTGAAATGGTTAAGATGACCGAGTTTTTTCAAAATGAACAAATCGGAAATTTGTTTTTAAAATTACAATACACAAAAAAAAAAAAAAAGATTGTACGTATATATAACAACTACAAAATAAAACGGTCAGAAAGTTTTGATTTATTTTCATTGAAACTAGCAATATTAATTAAACATTATGTTGTTTTCAAAATTTCCGCTAAAGTATTTCTTTGTACAGTGATTATTTTTAATACCGAAGTTTTCAGAAAATTGGAGAGACTGAACATATTATTACTTTTATGTTTCAAAAAAAAAAAAAAACTTTTTTGAAAAACTGAAACAATATTTCAACGGACTTAAAACTGACAAAGGTAGAGAGAGGATTAATAAATTCAGTAAAGTTGCAAAGCTTTACTTTTTGAACAAGAGAAATATTTGCGATAGACAATTTTCAGTTATACTTGGATGTTAACTTTTTGATTTGAAGTTTTATATGTTGGGAGAAGTTTATCTTATAATTTATTTCTATCGTTTTTTTTCTGCGCTTGTGCGCATAATTACTGGGACGCTAATTTTAAGTACAGTGTAATCCAGTTATAACGAACTTTAATGAATCGCAAGTTTTGTTCGTTGTAACGGGAGTTTCTTTGTAATGGAGTTCAAGCATTGTAATAAAAATAAAATCGAGCTTGAATATCGTAGTAAACAGATACATTAATAAAAGTATAAATTGCTATGAAGTGTAACTTAAATGTAAACATTTAGGGGGGAATAAAATCACTTATTACCTCTTTAAAGAGGTAATAAGTGATTAATGAAGTGACCAAAAAATAACGTTTTTTTTGGAGATCAAAACAAAGACTTCAAAATACACCTGAAGCGAAATTAACTGCAGTACTTAGAATGCAGGCAGAAAAGACAGTTTTACAGAGATTGTCAAGGGGACTTTGATTTATATGGTAATTTCATCAAAACTTGCCAGGAAGAGCGTCAAGCAAACACTGAATTTGAAATCTCAACTTCGGAGTCAAATTTGACGATATAGAATCATATGGAGACAAATGATTACCAAATATGTTCAATATATTTTTATTATTATTGAAGGTTATTTCTGTCTAATTCTAATCCAGAAAGGTTTTTTTTTTTTTTGGGGGGGGGGGGGGGCTCCAAAAAAGGAGAAGAGTTGGCTGTTTGGGACAAGTTTTTTAGGCAATGTTTTAGGTTTAGCTAGGGACACTGTCCTGAGACAGCGTATGAATGGCATGTACTTTAGAGGTATTTGCTCTGTTTGGAAAGTATTAGTTTTGTTAGCTGCTATTTTTGCGCAACACATTTGAGAGGATTTGTGCATTAGGACCGCTGGGAATGATTTTCAACTTTTGAAGAACGTGCTTCTTTAGAAATACTTCTAAATAGCCTTGGAGTTTTTATGCCTTTGAAAGTTCGGAATCATTTTCTTGGTTCACTTTATGAAGAACTGTATGAAAAAGTGCTCCCTTGCTCACTTTGAGAAATCCTAATTCGTGCAGAAATCGCGCTAGAAATCAATTTTCACTTTTTTAAAATGTTCACTGAGAGTGAGAGAGGTTCTTACATAGAAGAGAGGTCTTAGTTTTGAACGATCATCTTGTTTTTAAATAAAGCATTTTCATCCTAATTAGTATTTAGGTGAGTGAGACTACTCCTTCATTTGTTGTTTTGTTTTCATACTTTTGATTTCATGAGAATTAGGTGAATTAGGTTGCCTCTTATTCTCTTTAATCAAAGTGTACATTTTTTGCGCGATTCAGTTAATTTTTTAATAAATTGTTTTTTTTTTTTTTTTTTTTTTTTTTTTTTTTTTTTTGCCCAATGTGAGCGAAATCTATCATGTAAAACAAAGGGCAGAAAAGAAGGAGTTAAGTTATAAATGTTAGTTTTTTCTGCATTCAAAAAAACCTATATTGAGCCTGCTTTTAAATCATTTAAGGTATCCGACTAGGTTCGGAGCAGTTTTTTTTTTAAAAACACTATTTTGAAATAATATTAATGTTTTTTTAGAAGTAGAATGATCTTAAAACATGTTTTTTTGCTTAAAAATAAACCATAATATCAATAACTTTTTTTAAATGGGTAATTTTTTTGGCAAAAATGACTGAAAATTACCAGTTAGGAGAAACACTGTATTTATAAAAATTAACTAGCTATAAATAATTTGCTTAGATTTTTTCACATGTATTAATATTACGCATGAAACAGACCGCAGGTTAAGAAATATTTCAAGAATTTTAATGTTTATGACAAATTACGTGACTTTATCCAGAAATTTCTCAAAAATTTCTCACCTTTTTTTCGGTAAAAAAGCTATAAATCAAAAAATATTTCATCATTTACATAATTTGTGGTCTATTCCACTCACAAGTACTTACAAGACAGGCATGCCAAATTTCATGCTTGAATACTGAATAGAATTTGCAAAATCATGTTTTCCGTAGCCAGTATCGAGAAATAATTGCATTCTTCAAAAAACGTAAGTAAAGATTCGACTTAACACGCGTTATACTGCAGACGCTTAGTATTCAAATGCTTATAACGTGAGTTCTAATTCGCGTAGATTATAAAACCAAAATGTTTCATAATCTTAAAGAATGGTGCTGTTGAATAAAACTATTTTGAGAAAAGTGAATTTTGGTCGAAAATCGCCTTTTCAACGTAGTCGGATACCTTAATACTGTATTTTGCATGCATTTATTTTTCTTTCGAAAGCGGTTTTTTTTTTTTATTGACTTTACATATGTGTTTTATAAACTTTCTAACTATTAGCTAATAAGCCCCTTTAAACTCTAAAAATATTTCTGATTCAGTTGTTGTAATGTAATACCAATAAATGCATTTTCAAAAATAAGATCAAGTCGGACGACTCGATAAAAATTACATTTTAATGTTTCTTTTTCATTGTTAACAAATTATAGTTGAAAACAGCATGGCATCGTAAACTGTGTGTACAACGTGAATGGTATGTTAAAACAGCACTTTCAACTCAACTAAAAATTTGATCCCAACCAAGCAATCTTCAACCCAGAGTGTGATTAACGCACGGTCCTGCAAGTCTGTGGACCTGAGCACTACAATTTTAGGGCCGCCAAATTAAATTAAATTTATTTTTTTCTTCTCCTCTTTGGAAACTGCTACAGTACTCGTCTCAATAAAATCACCGGTTTATAAACTCAGCCGCCTTTTGAAATCAATACTGCAAGAACAGAATCATTGCAATAGCAAAACATGCTAAACACATCTTTAATAAAATCACTATCGTATGGTCATGATGTATCGTAAAATCATACGTAAAATATTGATAAAAGAAGCACCAAGAAGTGAAGGAATCTCAGGTGGTGAGGAAATCTCAGTGCCAAACTTGCCCTCTCCAAGAGATGTCAGAAAAGTGCTTGATGTTACCCGATGCACTAGAAAGCAAAGAAGAAAATATAATAAAAGTTGCAAACCATTTTGAACATTTTGTTAACATTCAAACGATATTGAATCTTAAATCTCCAATTCTGGCGAAGTACTGGTGTATTAATGTTTAATTAAAACCATTGTGCAAATAAAAAGAAATATGTATCTCATGCCTATTTAAAATGTCAACTGTATGTTGGAACACTTCAAACAAAAGTAAACGAAGTAATTTATTTCGTTTTAAGAGTATTTAAACTTCAAAACTTTTCCTTTTTTAAGTCATTGTAGGTATGCCGGTTTATAAAATCGTCCGTTTTATAAAATCAAGTGTCATCAAACGAATCTGGTTTTAATAAGCGGCGAGCACTTTACTTTCAAAATGAGCAGACTTTCTCATTAAAGGGACAGCAAATTTTACCAGGACCGATGGATCACACTCGCTTGATCAAGCAATGCTTAAAAAAAGATATGAATTTAAGATTTATAGCTTCTACCGCACTTGTACTGTAGTGCTTTCACCCATTTTTCTATACCTATTAGTAGTTCTAAAATCTTTTTAGCAACTATAATATCTTTCTTTGCAAAAGTGGAGATATTTACGCATAATAAATTTCAGATTATTTGAAAAGCTAATTTTGCTTCGGATTTCACAATTGCACCTTCTGTACACGATATGTTGTCAATTATTATTGTGCCATAGTGCATTCAGTGAGAACTGATAGTGAAAGTAAACAAAGCAACGTGACACTTGGCGGTACCATTGTCTGTTTGGTGCAGGGTGAGTGAAAACAGCGCCAAACAAATAAGCGAAATGTTCAAGAACATAATCGACAATCCAACAAGTAATTCGTGAAAATGGCAATGTTGACGCCGAACAGCAGCCTTCTTTGTTTACTTCTGCTATCATTTCTCCCTGAATGCACTATAGTAGAAAAAGAGGACATCCACACAAGAAATTAACATCAAAGCATTCCTTACCCGTTATCCTCAACCGGTACTACGTGTACCCTTTTGGGTACTTGGTTAACTACTAAAAAGTACAGAAAATTTAATTGATAATGCTAGAACTTAGTTGTGACACAAGTTGGAGAAATACATATGTTATTCTATACTGAAACAAAAGTAGTATTGCAATACTTTGTTAATGGGGTCGTTTCCAAAATTTTAAAAGTATATTTTTCTGAAAGAGCATGCTTAAAAGCATAGAATCTATTTTTTAAATAATTTCTTTATGTTTAATATTTAAAAAAAAATTACTTAAATCGGTGCTCTTTCATCGTTTAACGCTTCTGCCGATGACATCACAAATGATGAAATGCCATTCAGTGTTGCTATTCACGGTCTAAAATATTTAACTCGCATCTTTACCCACGTGAATTGGCAACGATATGGTTGATAGCAAGCGTAGAGCGCAATTGTAATTCGCTTCTTGACTATCATAACGTGGGAATGTGGTAGAAAGATGCGCCATAGTGCATCATTTGTGACGTCATAAAGACCACGCCTTGTTTGAAAAATCGACATTTAAAAAAATTCATTAAAAAATAACTGTTGGGAAAATGAAAGAATATTCCAAGTCCATGTTATTGTTTTTGTTTATTCTATCAATTTCAGTGACTAAAAGTACTACTTTTGACTGAAGGAAACAACCCCATTAACTTCTGAACGGGAATGGAAAAGGATCACTGAAGTAGCAGACATTGCTGTGAAGTATCATCTGCTGAGGTTTATGGCAGCTCCGTGAAATAGAGCTTCATATACAGAAATACGCTTTTGTTGAGAATGATTTGTGACAATACTTGACCAATTTGAGGTCAAATATTGATGAACTTCGTAAGGAAAAAAAAAAAAAAAAGCAACGCTCCCATTGATTGTTCAGTATTTCTTAGTTGTAGGTATGCTTGATTGATAAAACTTTTCCAAATAAATGATAAGATTTCTCGTTTTTGATTAAAATTACTTGTATACATAATTTAATTTCATCAGTTTCACAGTTGAAGTTCAACTTATGTAACATATTTTATGAAAACTAAAGCATTTTCGTTGACTGTATGCATAGTTGCCATACTAAGCATATTTGTTTCCCCAATAATTTAGAGCAATAATTATTGGGCTCGTGTCTCTATATGAATTCCACCTTTTCTCTCCAAGTTGAAATGAGGGAACTCTTCTAATATTATGCGTCACATTATTCAGTTTTATATTGTCAAAGCCTCCAATGATAATGAGATTCAAAATAACCTTTTATTATGCTATACTGGAGAAGCAAACCAGCGCATTGTCTAAATCAACAACAAAGTTACAATTTGTATCACAAGATAATTACATCCGGTGTGAAAACGAGAACCGAATTCACCACCTCCTTAACTGCGCACAAGTGGGTGCAGGAGTTTTTGACCTCTCAGCCACTGAGGTTCCAAACTATATTTCTTATGGCGCCTCATGCGCAGGGGCGTCCCGAACTTAAATTTTTGGGAGTGCAAAAAATTGTCATTCCTCCGAAAGGAACTCCATATTTTGCCGAATGACAAAATACTGGTATGCATAAATAAGTACGTCCATTGATAAGGGACATACGGCAATTTAAAAATTGCAGTTATGTCCCCAAATTTGCCGAAACATCACACAAATATTACTGAATAAAGATTTTTGGGGAAATCACAGTGACCTCCTATATGACATATCATCGGAGCGTCTCTCCTCTTGTATTGAACTGAAATGCATCAAGTGCAGCTTTTATTGTTTGTTCAATGTAGCAAATAACACAACATAAGTTACTACACCTCCCATCGGAGCGTCTCTCCTCTTGTATTGAACTCAAATGCATCAAGTGCAGCTTCTTTTGTTTGTTAAATGTAGCAAATAACACACCATAAGTTACTACACCTCCCATCGGAGCATCTCTCCTCTTGTATGGAACTGAAATACATCAAGTGCAGCTTCTATTGTTTGTTCAATGTAGCAAATAACACACCATAGGTCACTACACCACCCATCGGAGCGTCTCTCCTCTTGTATTGAACTGAAATGCATCAAGTGCAGCTTCTATTGTTTGTTCAATGTAGCAAATAACACACCATAAGTTACTACGCCAACCATCCGAGCGTTTCTCCTCTTGTATGGAATTGAAATGCATCAAGTGCAGCTTCTATTATTTGTTCAATGTAGCAAATAACACACCATAAGTTACTACAATACCTATCGGAGTGTCTCTCCTCTTGTATTGAACTGAAATGCATCGTGCAGCTTCTATTGTTTGTTCAATGTAGCAAATAACACACCATAAGTTACTACACCTCCAAGAGTGGTGAAAATGAAGAGTCTTTTCAGCTTGCAAGACTTCGCTGCCGTCAGAACGAATCCCTTCTTAAGTTCACTGCGACATTTCTGGAATTCATATTTATCCTTAAATTTACTGGATAAAAAACGTAAAATTCTTTCTCTTGCTTTTTCGTAACTTTCAGTCGCACAAATGGCAGATGAGCAAATCAAGAGGAAGTATGAGAGAGCGACAAATACTGAAGTTGTGGCAACGAGATTCAATGGCTCAACTGATCTTTCCGAGGACTTGAATAAAGTATTATATAAAAACTCAAAAAGCGAGATCATGCTGGCAACTAAAACGAAAAAAATTGGGTAATTGAAGATCTCCTCCATTCTTCGAAATTTCTCCATATTTCTTAAATAATTATGAATATCAATTAAAGTAGAGCTTGATTGGTTCGGAATCTGCATCTTTTTTACCATGCTTGAACTGGAGACTCGTATAGTAAAACACAATATGCTGTAGATGAGCGCCAATCCTCCGTTAAGAGTTGTTCCACTTAAATAAACAGGAAAACCCCAACCTAATATCAATAGATTTTCTAAAGTTGTATCGTTTGGCAGATAACCAAAGAAATAGAACTTTGTGACATTTTTTGTTTGCTTTCCATTAACCAGTATCCGATGGAATATAAACAAAAGGGTAATTATTAAAATAAGAACGCTCGAACACCAGCTGAAAAGCGTTAGAATATTTTTATACTTTGCCTTCAATAGCTCGGGTCGAAGTTTTGCCAAATTTTCGATAAAGTTCATTATCATTCTCTTTCTTTTATAAATAATGATTCTGTTGTAAAAATAAATAATTTCTCGGCAAGCGTAAGATATAAAAATCTTTTTCTGAGTCAGGTAGCAGTAATAAAATGACGAAGCGGTAACCGTGACGTGTAAAATATACACTAAAACATTGAAACAATTCAGAGTCACATGAATGCAATTTTGATAAATGTTCCTTCTACTTTTGAAATTTACACTTAGACCTGACAAGGACAGAATCAGTTTTACTGGCATAAAAACGCTCTGGAAGCCATTTTCTTTTGAGTCTTGAATCCATCGTTTTCTTTGCTTTCGTTTTACACACTTGAAATCGAAATGGTTGTGGAAAATATCTGTTTCTTTGAAGTGCGTTGATATTTCTTTTTTATTACCGAAATTTAATCGCATTCTTTGCACTTGGAAATAGTAAAACTATTCTTCATTTGATACATGTAGAATATGACTGATTTCAATTTTATTTTTACTGCTACTTGTTGCTGCAGCTGTCGCAATTTCATTTAAAACCCGAAATCCACAGATGTCTCTGAATGTCCTTTTCACTCAAAATATTTCAAACTATTTCTAGTAGATTGTGGGTACAAGTTTTATAGTATACCTTCTTTCGGTTAGGAACGTTATTTTTCTCGAACATAACGAGGTCTTAAATTAAGTTTAGTACCATCTCAAACGTATTAACAACACAATCAAAAACTACGAAAAAAAGTACTGAAGCCATGTAAGTTAATTTATTGTTTTCTGAAATTATACTTAAAAAAAGCGATCGGGGACAAAAACACTTTGATAGTAACCTTACTGCTATTAGCTTTCCAATTAAGCACTATTTTTCTGCATTAGAAGAGAACTAGCTATTTAGTTGTTATGTGTGTGTGAGTCTGTTTTTTTTTTTTTTTTTTTTTAATCTGCAAATTGTAATATAACGAAATTTTTCGAGGCACTGAGAAAGTTTAAAAATTACAGATAATGAAGGTCTTTCAGATAAGTTCGATTTTCATTTGAATATTTAACTGCTTTTTAATGGTTTCTATTTTTTCACCCAACGCTATTAACACGCAAGCAATTTGATGCACGTGAGAAGCAAAGAAATCAGTTGAAATCACCATATTGGTTTATGGATAAGCGCAAACTTTATATCATTAATATTATGTTAATGATTTAAAATACTCATCGTTGTGTTTGGTTAATTGCACATACGCTACATTCTTTTTCTGGTGAATTTCATTCAAATTTATGCGCAAATATATTGACCAGTCATTAAAGAGTTTCAGAAATAAAAAGATCGTTAAAAATGTAACATTTGGTGCATGATACCAGGGTGAGTTATAATTTTCAACAAATTACTTATTTCGATAGTAATGCACAGATAACTTTAGAAGCCTAACTTTAGAAACCTAGCATTCCAAACGGGCAACGTCAGAAAATTTGCCAAAATGACGGAAGAAGAACATGCCGAAAGTTGTCGACCACTTTGCCGTTACGAGAACGTTGCCCAGAGTGCACCAGGAGGAGGTAGGTCTACGCTGCAATCCCTTCATCTCAAAATTAATACCCTTTGTTCTGGTTGTTTGCTTGTACTTTTAAACAGTTTGTCCCAATATTTTTTTCCGACGGGGTGGGAGGCATTGTGGATTGGCTCTTTCTTTCCTTCAGCTCTTTGTTCCTAATCTTCTTCCAAACATTCATTGAAGTAATCAACTCATGACAATAATCAAATCTTGACTGCATTTGGTTGGACAGTTATGTAAATTTTAAGAAAGGGAACTAATGGTAAAAAAAAAACATTTTTAATCAACTTTATTGGAAACGCATAGGAATTTTGCATTCATGGAATTAATTTTGAGTTTAGACACCCCTGTATATGGACAAAATTACAAGGACAATTAGATTTGCATGTTCTAAAAAGCAAAATTTGCATGTTTTTTGTACTGCAAACTGAGCTGCATAACGATAACAGTAAGCCATTTAAAAAGTCACATTCAATTTTTAGTTAGCCGCTGGACTGAACTTAATATATTCTTCTTAAATCTTCCGATCAATATAAATTTTACATTTCTTAGTATCAACCATTCTATGTGTGTGTGATAAATATTATGCGAAAAGTGTATCGGTTTGGTTAATCCTTTTAAATTTTTTCCTAGCCAAGTGTATGCAAAAAAAAAAAAAAAAGACAAAATGACTAATATTACCCAAACTTGACAACCCTGGCTGGATCAACGATTTTTTGGAACTGTGGGAAATCTTGAAACTACCGCCCTTTCGTACCTCCTTTAAATTTTTTACATGGAGTTACAACGTAAAATACAAGCACACACACAGAAATAGAGTGAATTTGCTGTACCAAGAGGTTGCAACCCGGGACAAGGACTCCCCTGTAATTAACTTTAACCCCCTTCCCACCATCCCAGATCAGGAAGGTGATCTTAGAAACTATGTAAAGAGATGAAACATTTCGATCTACGATTTCTAATCTTTATCTAGTTAGCCCAGAAAATCAACAACACAAAAAAATCTTATCTATATACATAAATGGCCACTTCCGTAAGTATGTCCGGGGTCTTAAATGTGGAGAAAGTTTTTAGCTTCTGGATTAAAATGGAGACAGGTTATTTCTTTCCTTCAGCTCATTGTTGCTAATCTTCTTCCAAACATTCGTTAAAATAATCAACTTTAAACTCATAATATTTTTTCGAAATAATCTTGGTAAATTACGGCCCCTCTTCCTGTTGTGGCGAGAGGCACTCATGTATCACGGTGCCACATGAATCTAAAATGTTAAAAGTATTTTTTCTGAGACCATAAACGCTCGAACTTCAAACAAATAAAACATCAGGCTGGAAATTGAAAATTTAACTATAAAAATCCAAAGCACAAAAGTTAATTTAGAAAAGAAAAATCTCTCCAAAATATTCTTATCAATAATTACAAAACAAAAATGAAGATAGGGATATAACAAAGAAAGAGAAGGGAAGGAAGTTCCCGAAACTTATCCCTTCATTTTACGTTACCAAAGGTAGCTTATAAAAGCCTCTTTGATACTTTGATTTTGAAAGGAATCTGTGATAGAGTTTCTAAGCTCCTTCCTTTCCACCGTCCTCATCATAAATAGCTTTTTACAATTACATATTTAGGACACCTCAATTTCTAAAAGCTTCAAGGATAGCGCTCCCACTATATTTGATGAGAAAAGCACCCTCTTCATCATTAATGATTGTCTAAAATTTCGTTTTTAGGATCTCAATTCGTAAAATTTTTTCTGAGATCCCCAAACTACTCCTCAACTTAATTTCATCAAAAAATTCTAAAATTTCAATTTTAGAACTTCAATTTCGAAAAATTCTCCAAGATAGCGCACCCAAACTCCTTGGATAACATCAGTGGATAAGATTATTTACAATTGCATTTCTAGAACTTAAATTTCGGAAAATACCGAACGTTTCCGCCCACTAACATTACCAAAGATCCCCTAAAAACTGCATTTCAAAAGCTAGCTTCCGAAATTTTCCGGGAGAGAACATCAACCCTCTCCAACATCGTTGAAGATCTCCTTAAACAACGTTTAAGGTTCTTCGATCACTTTCAAAACGTTTCGGAAGAAGAACCCGCTATTTTCTGTTCTTTAACGTTTATCGGATATTGCATTGTTAGAGCTGAAATTTCAAGCTCTAAAACACATTTTTAAGACTTCAATTTCAAAAATTTCACGGTGGAGACCCCAACCCCCAAATTTACGAAAAAAATATTGTTCTTACAATTAGGTTCATACTTCCAATATTTAGATCTAGTTTTAACTTCCTGTCTCCATTTTAATCCAGAAGCTAAAAACTTTCTCCACATTTAAGACCCCGGACATACTTACGGAAGTGGCCATTTATGTATATAGATAAGAATTTTTTGTATTGTGGATTTTCTGTGCTAACTAAAAAAAGATTAGAAATCGTAGAACGAAATGTTTCACCTCTTTCCATAGTTTCTCAAATCACCTTCCTGATCCGGGATGGTGCAAGGGGGTTGAGGTTACTTACGGGGGAGCCCTTGCCCCGGATCACAACTTCTTGGGGCAGCAAATTCACTCTGTGTGTGTGTGTGTATTTTACGTTGAAACTCCATATAAAAACTTGAAAGGAGATACTCAAGGGCTTTAGTTTCAAGATTTGCCCCAGTTCCAAAAAATCGTTGATCCAGCCTGGGTTGTAAAGTTTGGGTAATATTAGCCATTTTGTCTTTTTTTTTTTTTTTTTTGCATACACTTGGCTAGGAAAAAATTCAAAAGAATTAATCAAACCGATCAACTTTTTGCATAATATTTATCACACACACACACATAGAATGATTGATACTAAGAAATGTAAAGTTTATATTGATCGGATGACTTACGAAGAATATATTAAGTTCAATCTAGCGGCTAATTAAAAATTGAATGTGACTTTTCGAATCGCTTACTGTTATCTTTATGCAGCTCAGTTTGCAGTACAAAAAACATGCAAATTTTGCTTTTTAGAACATGCAAATCTAATTGTGCTTGTAATTTTGTCCATATACAGGGGTTCCTAAATTCAAAATTAATTCCATGAATGCAAAATTCCTATGCGTTTCCCATAAAATTGATTAAAATGTTTCTTTTACCATTAGATCCCTTTCTTAAAATTTACATAACTTTCCAACCAAATGCAGTCAAGATTTTGAGGATTTTTATTTTGTCCTTATAATTTTGGCCATCACTGAAGATGGGAGAGTTGTTTTCCTGCAGGGGGGGGGGAGAGGGGCTTATTTTGCGAAGCGGTGTGGCTTTTTTCCTGCGAATAGAAAATTTGAAATTTGAAGAAACTTGTGATTTTAATCCATTACATCTCAAAACTTTCCTCCCAAACCTCATTTTAAGTTCAAACTACATTTGCAGAATTGGATCTCTGCTGGAATGAATTAAGAGACTGGCTACAACTGCTTATTCTCTGTGTTTCATGCTCACTAAAACGAGATTCGGCGCAGATTTATTATGTGCACTTTACAAACTAAATGTAAAACAATTCAAAAGTAACTGATGTCAGAGCAAAACAGCAGTTAGTAAATCAGCACGTACGTGGTTTTTTTTTTTCGAATAGTTGGAATGTATCGAAAAAAGGGAGAAAAAAAAATTCTTGCAGTAGCTGTGAAAGTAAGCAACGTTGATTTTACGAGACAGCAAAACTTCACTTTGAAAATATTAGGCACGACGCCATGTTTTTCTTTTTAAGCAGGTTAACCGGAAAAAAGTAAACATACCCGGAAATAATGTTTGACTCAGGGTTCTGGTGAATCGGTCGACCTGACGTGACCTTTCAGTTTCTTTAGCAACAAACTAAATTGTAATTCCAGATGATTTCTGGTTATAAGAGTTTGAGATTTTGCATGTTTCAAATGCTCTGTTAGCAAATATGTAGAATGAAAACAGTTTTAAATGTAGGTCAAGAAATCTGAAAATGTGTGAGTGTACAAAATATTTACACAAAAAATATCTTCGGGGCATTTTAAAGATTTTCCTCAGTTTTCAATAAGTAGGTCTATAGTAGTCTTTGCAGAATCTTTTGCTTGAACATAATGGAAGAAGATACTACTACAAATACGCATTTCTTAAAGAGAGTGCGCTAATAAGGAATGTCATCAAAAGTTGAACTTGGGGTTAAATAAAAACTTCGCTCATTGTCACCAAGCCAACACTGGGTTTGGAATCTCAATTTTAATTGCAAATTTGGCGAACTACCGCCCAATGACTACCAAATGTAGTGAGATATCACGAAATGGTTTCCTGAACGGTTGCTATGCGTCGTAATTTCTAGACCATTTTCAACCTGACTATTCAAGGGGTGTCTTTTTTTAATCAAAAATCCAGATAATGTGAACAACCGACCATTTGAGTGTATTTCTTAGGACTTAGAGTGAGTTTTGGTGCTGATCTTGTGAAAGCTGTTTATCTGTGTTTTAAATGTATTTTCTCTGTATGAAAAGAATAGTTTTGTGTGCTGCTGTTCTTGTAAGGACGTTATTTGTAAAGAAAGTTGTGTTTTTGGAAGAACTGAGTCCTCTTTCCAAGAACGCCCGAAGTAAAGGTGAACTCATGTTGTTGTCGTGTGACAGCTAGGCGGAAAGTTTGAGGTGCACTGCTTCACTTTTCCAACTATACCGTGATTTGGTGTGAAGTCCGAGTACACAGACATTCACAGTACACGTACACAGCACAGCACACATTCATACAAAGAATGGACAAGTGCAGGAGAGAGAAAGTACATCTATGCCAGAGCCGGGATTCAAAAACAGGACCTCCTCATCGCAGTCATACTTCTTTGACCAGTGGACAAAGCGGCTGGCAGTTGAACTCATAACAATGCTTTATCTTACTAGGAAACCACACGCTAGTGTAATAGTGATTTTTTTAAAAATAAGTAGTCTAAAGAGTGTTGTAAAACATGTTTCTTGAAGCATAAATCATTTTTCCTCGTGTCCTCGTTATCGAAATATAACGAAAGTTTGCCGAAATTTTAAGAAAAGTCTCCAAATTTAGCGAGTTTATGTGAGTTATGGAGACATCTTTCACTTGATTCGTAGATGGATGCAGACGGTAAAATTGACTATCAATTTTCTGCCAAGTCTTTAAATTTGGCGCATATCTTAAATCTTTGGCAGATTTTAAGAATTTATGTACCGATAACGGGCTGACAAGGGCAAATAATTTTTGCAACAAAACTATTCCTCAAAATGCTTTCTATTGCCGTTATTTTATTTACGTTTTTTGCCATTATTTTATAAATGTTTAGCGGCAGCCTTTAAAAAAATGTAGTTGCATGCTATATTCCACATCTAAAGAAATTTTGGTTTGTTCTCCTGATCAGTAAGGCGTCGAGCTCGTAACTGGAGAGTTCCAGGTTCAATGCCAGCCGGTCGAAAATCCTCCGTGATCACTGATGAAGAATGGGGCACGTTAAATATGTCGTGGTAAAAAGTCCTCCACCTGAATCAATACCTCTGGGGGTGCTGAACCAGAAATTGTTTGAATTCTAGTTTGGTTCTAAATTATCGAAATGTTGATAGATGGTGCTTAAATTTATCGTGTGCTGTCTGAGCCAATTCGAGCTTCCATCTAAATGATGCTTGATAAAAAGGAAGTCGTCACTCTCAGCCTTAAATCGAATAGCAATGGCTACTCGAGCTCAGATGTCCGAATAGAGTATTAGAAACAACGACAACAAGCAAAGAAATTTTTCGTCTGTGTTTTGAGAAGCTTGAATAAAAACAACGCAGTTGCATGCAAGCTAACCGGAAAATTTGGAACACTCGTTTTACAATCGCACGGATTCTTAATTCATCTAATTTAAATTCAAGAAGACTATTTATCCTTTCTCTTGTGACAAATAAGGAGATGACGTTCAAAAAGAGTTAAGTCACATGTCTAGCAAGGGCATTATCCACCTCAACATGGAGGGGGTGAAGGGGGCAGCCCGTTATTAGGGCAACCACGGGCGGGTCAACTGCATTCCCCGACAGATTTTGGATACAGTGTCATCCTACATTTGTGCATGTATTTTGTTGTTTACCCCAGTGAAATGTATTATAATCCACGGGAAATTTTTTGAAATGATATATCTTGGGAGGCGGTTTTCTAAAAACTTTTTACTATGTGTGAGGAGGGGATCGCGTGTTTTTCACACACTTTTCAAAAGAAAGTACACTTTTTTGTTGGTAGTTGCATCGCCTTGTGTTTCGTTCTAACCCAAAATCCAACTAAACACGAATAAAATCCAATTTTCAATGAGCTCCCAAAGAAGAAATAATCATTCTCAGTTTCAATCATGAAGTTAATAGAGCCGAGCGCATCCATAAATTTAGAAATTGAAGCAATCGGGAATTAATCAACTTTTATTTATTTATTTATTTATTTGTTTTGTTTTAGTTAAAATATCGTTTTATTTTTGAATGGTGATTTTAATTTTGACCAGCAGGGGGTAAGTAAGGCAGCTGCCCCCCTTGCTTCCTTCCTAGATATGCCCATGAAATCTGACAATACTAGGTTAGTCAAAGATGGCTTATAAGGTAGACCACCTCCAATAAGAAAAATTAATTTAAATTGTTACCTCAAAACGACGGTACTGTATTGTAAAGCAAGTATTTGCAGTGTAAATAATTAGATTCGAACTGCTTATTTTGATCATTCGTCATTGTATGCAGTTATTTTACATTTGAGGAGGTGTAGCTCTAATTTTCAGGTAAGAATATATTTCAATTTACACGTGCTTAAATTCTCAGAACTTTGAATTAAGATACGTTTTCTGAAAGATTGTTTCTTTCTCTTCAACCTTTCATTTTAATTTAACTTAAATAAAGTTTACATTAATTATTTTATGATTAAAAATTCCAGCACAAATGAAGCCATGATAGCGATGTGCCGAAAAGATGTTTATTGTATTTTTTTCCTCGCAGGGGTGCCCATTCCTCCCAAGTTTAATTGCGCAAATCCCCCCCCCCCTTCCAAAAAAAATTAAAGAAATGACCTTTTTTATTTTTTACCTTTTTTTTTTGTTTTTTT